>NW_027364194.1:0-288156 GCF_046119375.1 Phyllobates terribilis
TTTGCCATTGAAAAACATGTTTTTCATATACCAGAAATGTTTGAAGCTACTGACTGAATGAAAGGAGCTGGCATCTCACTCTCTTTGAATCTTCTTTATCATGCTAGGATTAACAGGAAAAAGCAAAAAATTTCAGAATTGCACCTTGCAATGTGGAGATATTACTGTTTGTGCATTTACAATATTCATTGATTTTTGCCATTGAAAAACATGTTTTTCATATACCAGAAATGTTTGAAGCTACTGACTGAATGAAAGGAGCTGGCATCTCACTCTCTTTGAATCTTCTTTATCATGCTAGGATTAACAGGAAAAAGCTAAAAATTTCAGAATTGCACCGTGCAATGTGGAGATATTACTGTTTGTGCATTTACAATATTCATTGATTTTTGCCATTGAAAAACGTTTTTCATATACCAGAAATGTTTGAAGCTACTGACTGAATGAAAGGAGCTGGCATCTCACTCTCTTTGAATCTTCTTTATCATGCTAGGATTAGCAGGAAAAAGCAAAAAATTTCAGAATTGCACCTTGCAATGTGGAGATATTACTGTTTGTGCATTTACAATATTCATTGATTTTTGCCATTGAAAAACATGTTTTTCATATACCAGAAATGTTTGAAGCTACTGACTGAATGAAAGGAGCTGGCATCTCACTCTCTTTGAATCTTCTTTATCATGCTAGGATTAACAGGAAAAAGCTAAAAATTTCAGAATTGCACCGTGCAATGTGGAGATATTACTGTTTGTGCATTTACAATATTCATTGATTTTTGCCATTGAAAAACATGTTTTTCATATACCAGAAATGTTTGAAGCTACTGACTGAATGAAAGGAGCTGGCATCTCACTCTCTTTGAATCTTCTTTATCATGCTAGGATTAACAGGAAAAAGCAAAAAATTTCAGAATTGCACCTTGCAATGTGGAGATATTACTGTTTGTGCATTTACAATATTCATTGATTTTTGCCATTGAAAAACGTTTTTCATATACCAGAAATGTTTGAAGCTACTGACTGAATGAAAGGAGCTGGCATCTCACTCTCTTTGAATCTTCTTTATCATGCTAGGATTAACAGGAAAAAGCAAAAAATTTCAGAATTGCACCTTGCAATGTGGAGATATTACTGTTTGTGCATTTACAATATTCATTGATTTTTGCCATTGAAAAACATGTTTTTCATATACCAGAAATGTTTGAAGCTACTGACTGAATGAAAGGAGCTGGCATCTCACTCTCTTTGAATCTTCTTTATCATGCTAGGATTAACAGGAAAAAGCTAAAAATTTCAGAATTGCACCGTGCAATGTGGAGATATTACTGTTTGTGCATTTACAATATTCATTGATTTTTGCCATTGAAAAACATGTTTTTCATATACCAGAAATGTTTGAAGCTACTGACTGAATGAAAGGAGCTGGCATCTCACTCTCTTTGAATCTTCTTTATCATGCTAGGATTAGCAGGAAAAAGCAAAAAATTTCAGAATTGCACCTTGCAATGTGGAGATATTACTGTTTGTGCATTTACAATATTCATTGATTTTTGCCATTGAAAAACATGTTTTTCATATACCAGAAATGTTTGAAGCTACTGACTGAATGAAAGGAGCTGGCATCTCACTCTCTTTGAATCTTCTTTATCATGCTAGGATTAACAGGAAAAAGCTAAAAATTTCAGAATTGCACCGTGCAATGTGGAGATATTACTGTTTGTGCATTTACAATATTCATTGATTTTTGCCATTGAAAAACATGTTTTTCATATACCAGAAATGTTTGAAGCTACTGACTGAATGAAAGGAGCTGGCATCTCACTCTCTTTGAATCTTCTTTATCATGCTAGGATTAACAGGAAAAAGCTAAAAATTTCAGAATTGCACCGTGCAATGTGGAGATATTACTGTTTGTGCATTTACAATATTCATTGATTTTTGCCATTGAAAAACATGTTTTTCATATACCAGAAATGTTTGAAGCTACTGACTGAATGAAAGGAGCTGGCATCTCACTCTCTTTGAATCTTCTTTATCATGCTAGGATTAGCAGGAAAAAGCAAAAAATTTCAGAATTGCACCTTGCAATGTGGAGATATTACTGTTTGTGCATTTACAATATTCATTGATTTTTGCCATTGAAAAACATGTTTTTCATATACCAGAAATGTTTGAAGCTACTGACTGAATGAAAGGAGCTGGCATCTCACTCTCTTTGAATCTTCTTTATCATGCTAGGATTAACAGGAAAAAGCTAAAAATTTCAGAATTGCACCGTGCAATGTGGAGATATTACTGTTTGTGCATTTACAATATTCATTGATTTTTGCCATTGAAAAACATGTTTTTCATATACCAGAAATGTTTGAAGCTACTGACTGAATGAAAGGAGCTGGCATCTCACTCTCTTTGAATCTTCTTTATCATGCTAGGATTAGCAGGAAAAAGCAAAAAATTTCAGAATTGCACCTTGCAATGTGGAGATATTACTGTTTGTGCATTTACAATATTCATTGATTTTTGCCATTGAAAAACATGTTTTTCATATACCAGAAATGTTTGAAGCTACTGACTGAATGAAAGGAGCTGGCATCTCACTCTCTTTGAATCTTCTTTATCATGCTAGGATTAACAGGAAAAAGCAAAAAATTTCAGAATTGCACCTTGCAATGTGGAGATATTACTGTTTGTGCATTTACAATATTCATTGATTTTTGCCATTGAAAAACATGTTTTTCATATACCAGAAATGTTTGAAGCTACTGACTGAATGAAAGGAGCTGGCATCTCACTCTCTTTGAATCTTCTTTATCATGCTAGGATTAACAGGAAAAAGCTAAAAATTTCAGAATTGCACCGTGCAATGTGGAGATATTACTGTTTGTGCATTTACAATATTCATTGATTTTTGCCATTGAAAAACATGTTTTTCATATACCAGAAATGATTGAAGCTACTGACTGAATGAAAGGAGCTGGCATCTCACTCTCTTTGAATCTTCTTTATCATGCTAGGATTAGCAGGAAAAAGCAAAAAATTTCAGAATTGCACCTTGCAATGTGGAGATATTACTGTTTGTGCATTTACAATATTCATTGATTTTTGCCATTGAAAAACATGTTTTTCATATACCAGAAATGTTTGAAGCTACTGACTGAATGAAAGGAGCTGGCATCTCACTCTCTTTGAATCTTCTTTATCATGCTAGGATTAGCAGGAAAAAGCAAAAAATTTCAGAATTGCACCTTGCAATGTGGAGATATTACTGTTTGTGCATTTACAATATTCATTGATTTTTGCCATTGAAAAACATGTTTTTCATATACCAGAAATGTTTGAAGCTACTGACTGAATGAAAGGAGCTGGCATCTCACTCTCTTTGAATCTTCTTTATCATGCTAGGATTAACAGGAAAAAGCTAAAAATTTCAGAATTGCACCGTGCAATGTGGAGATATTACTGTTTGTGCATTTACAATATTCATTGATTTTTGCCATTGAAAAACATGTTTTTCATATACCAGAAATGTTTGAAGCTACTGACTGAATGAAAGGAGCTGGCATCTCACTCTCTTTGAATCTTCTTTATCATGCTAGGATTAGCAGGAAAAAGCAAAAAATTTCAGAATTGCACCTTGCAATGTGGAGATATTACTGTTTGTGCATTTACAATATTCATTGATTTTTGCCATTGAAAAACATGTTTTTCATATACCAGAAATGTTTGAAGCTACTGACTGAATGAAAGGAGCTGGCATCTCACTCTCTTTGAATCTTCTTTATCATGCTAGGATTAACAGGAAAAAGCAAAAAATTTCAGAATTGCACCTTGCAATGTGGAGATATTACTGTTTGTGCATTTACAATATTCATTGATTTTTGCCATTGAAAAACATGTTTTTCATATACCAGAAATGTTTGAAGCTACTGACTGAATGAAAGGAGCTGGCATCTCACTCTCTTTGAATCTTCTTTATCATGCTAGGATTAACAGGAAAAAGCTAAAAATTTCAGAATTGCACCGTGCAATGTGGAGATATTACTGTTTGTGCATTTACAATATTCATTGATTTTTGCCATTGAAAAACATGTTTTTCATATACCAGAAATGTTTGAAGCTACTGACTGAATGAAAGGAGCTGGCATCTCACTCTCTTTGAATCTTCTTTATCATGCTAGGATTAGCAGGAAAAAGCAAAAAATTTCAGAATTGCACCTTGCAATGTGGAGATATTACTGTTTGTGCATTTACAATATTCATTGATTTTTGCCATTGAAAAACATGTTTTTCATATACCAGAAATGTTTGAAGCTACTGACTGAATGAAAGGAGCTGGCATCTCACTCTCTTTGAATCTTCTTTATCATGCTAGGATTAACAGGAAAAAGCTAAAAATTTCAGAATTGCACCGTGCAATGTGGAGATATTACTGTTTGTGCATTTACAATATTCATTGATTTTTGCCATTGAAAAACATGTTTTTCACATACCAGAAATGTTTGAAGCTACTGACTGAATGAAAGGAGCTGGCATCTCACTCTCTTTGAATCTTCTTTATCATGCTAGTATTAACAGGAAAAAGCTAAAAATTTCAGAATTGCACCGTGCAATGTGGAGATATTACTGTTTGTGCATTTACAATATTCATTGATTTTTGCCATTGAAAAACATGTTTTTCATATACCAGAAATGTTTGAAGCTACTGACTGAATGAAAGGAGCTGGCATCTCACTCTCTTTGAATCTTCTTTATCATGCTAGGATTAGCAGGAAAAAGCAAAAAATTTCAGAATTGCACCTTGCAATGTGGAGATATTCCTGTTTGTGCATTTACAATATTCATTGATTTTTGCCATTGAAAAACATGTTTTTCATATACCAGAAATGTTTGAAGCTACTGACTGAATGAAAGGAGCTGGCATCTCACTCTCTTTGAATCTTCTTTATCATGCTAGGATTAGCAGGAAAAAGCAAAAAATTTCAGAATTGCACCTTGCAATGTGGAGATATTACTGTTTGTGCATTTACAATATTCATTGATTTTTGCCATTGAAAAACATGTTTTTCATATACCAGAAATGTTTGAAGCTACTGACTGAATGAAAGGAGCTGGCATCTCACTCTCTTTGAATCTTCTTTATCATGCTAGGATTAACAGGAAAAAGCAAAAAATTTCAGAATTGCACCTTGCAATGTGGAGATATTACTGTTTGTGCATTTACAATATTCATTGATTTTTGCCATTGAAAAACATGTTTTTCATATACCAGAAATGTTTGAAGCTACTGACTGAATGAAAGGAGCTGGCATCTCACTCTCTTTGAATCTTCTTTATCATGCTAGGATTAACAGGAAAAAGCTAAAAATTTCAGAATTGCACCGTGCAATGTGGAGATATTACTGTTTGTGCATTTACAATATTCATTGATTTTTGCCATTGAAAAACATGTTTTTCATATACCAGAAATGATTGAAGCTACTGACTGAATGAAAGGAGCTGGCATCTCACTCTCTTTGAATCTTCTTTATCATGCTAGGATTAGCAGGAAAAAGCAAAAAATTTCAGAATTGCACCTTGCAATGTGGAGATATTACTGTTTGTGCATTTACAATATTCATTGATTTTTGCCATTGAAAAACATGTTTTTCATATACCAGAAATGTTTGAAGCTACTGACTGAATGAAAGGAGCTGGCATCTCACTCTCTTTGAATCTTCTTTATCATGCTAGGATTAGAAGGAAAAAGCAAAAAATTTCAGAATTGCACCTTGCAATGTGGAGATATTACTGTTTGTGCATTTACAATATTCATTGATTTTTGCCATTGAAAAACATGTTTTTCATATACCAGAAATGTTTGAAGCTACTGACTGAATGAAAGGAGCTGGCATCTCACTCTCTTTGAATCTTCTTTATCATGCTAGGAGTAACAGGAAAAAGCTAAAAATTTCAGAATTGCACCGTGCAATGTGGAGATATTACTGTTTGTGCATTTACAATATTCATTGATTTTTGCCATTGAAAAACATGTTTTTCATATACCAGAAATGTTTGAAGCTACTGACTGAATGAAAGGAGCTGGCATCTCACTCTCTTTGAATCTTCTTTATCATGCTAGGATTAGCAGGAAAAAGCAAAAAATTTCAGAATTGCACCTTGCAATGTGGAGATATTACTGTTTGTGCATTTACAATATTCATTGATTTTTGCCATTGAAAAACATGTTTTTCATATACCAGAAATGTTTGAAGCTACTGACTGAATGAAAGGAGCTGGCATCTCACTCTCTTTGAATCTTCTTTATCATGCTAGGATTAACAGGAAAAAGCAAAAAATTTCAGAATTGCACCTTGCAATGTGGAGATATTACTGTTTGTGCATTTACAATATTCATTGATTTTTGCCATTGAAAAACATGTTTTTCATATACCAGAAATGTTTGAAGCTACTGACTGAATGAAAGGAGCTGGCATCTCACTCTCTTTGAATCTTCTTTATCATGCTAGGATTAACAGGAAAAAGCTAAAAATTTCAGAATTGCACCGTGCAATGTGGAGATATTACTGTTTGTGCATTTACAATATTCATTGATTTTTGCCATTGAAAAACGTTTTTCATATACCAGAAATATTTGAAGCTACTGACTGAATGAAAGGAGCTGGCATCTCACTCTCTTTGAATCTTCTTTATCATGCTAGGATTAGCAGGAAAAAGCAAAAAATTTCAGAATTGCACCTTGCAATGTGGAGATATTACTGTTTGTGCATTTACAATATTCATTGATTTTTGCCATTGAAAAACATGTTTTTCATATACCAGAAATGTTTGAAGCTACTGACTGAATGAAAGGAGCTGGCATCTCACTCTCTTTGAATCTTCTTTATCATGCTAGGATTAACAGGAAAAAGCTAAAAATTTCAGAATTGCACCGTGCAATGTGGAGATATTACTGTTTGTGCATTTACAATATTCATTGATTTTTGCCATTGAAAAACATGTTTTTCATATACCAGAAATGTTTGAAGCTACTGACTGAATGAAAGGAGCTGGCATCTCACTCTCTTTGAATCTTCTTTATCATGCTAGGATTAACAGGAAAAAGCAAAAAATTTCAGAATTGCACCTTGCAATGTGGAGATATTACTGTTTGTGCATTTACAATATTCATTGATTTTTGCCATTGAAAAACATGTTTTTCATATACCAGAAATGTTTGAAGCTACTGACTGAATGAAAGGAGCTGGCATCTCACTCTCTTTGAATCTTCTTTATCATGCTAGGATTAACAGGAAAAAGCTAAAAATTTCAGAATTGCACCGTGCAATGTGGAGATATTACTGTTTGTGCATTTACAATATTCATTGATTTTTGCCATTGAAAAACATGTTTTTCATATACCAGAAATGATTGAAGCTACTGACTGAATGAAAGGAGCTGGCATCTCACTCTCTTTGAATCTTCTTTATCATGCTAGGATTAGCAGGAAAAAGCAAAAAATTTCAGAATTGCACCTTGCAATGTGGAGATATTACTGTTTGTGCATTTACAATATTCATTGATTTTTGCCATTGAAAAACATGTTTTTCATATACCAGAAATGTTTGAAGCTACTGACTGAATGAAAGGAGCTGGCATCTCACTCTCTTTGAATCTTCTTTATCATGCTAGGATTAACAGGAAAAAGCTAAAAATTTCAGAATTGCACCGTGCAATGTGGAGATATTACTGTTTGTGCATTTACAATATTCATTGATTTTTGCCATTGAAAAACATGTTTTTCATATACCAGAAATGATTGAAGCTACTGACTGAATGAAAGGAGCTGGCATCTCACTCTCTTTGAATCTTCTTTATCATGCTAGGATTAGCAGGAAAAAGCAAAAAATTTCAGAATTGCACCTTGCAATGTGGAGATATTACTGTTTGTGCATTTACAATATTCATTGATTTTTGCCATTGAAAAACATGTTTTTCATATACCAGAAATGTTTGAAGCTACTGACTGAATGAAAGGAGCTGGCATCTCACTCTCTTTGAATCTTCTTTATCATGCTAGGATTAACAGGAAAAAGCTAAAAATTTCAGAATTGCACCGTGCAATGTGGAGATATTACTGTTTGTGCATTTACAATATTCATTGATTTTTGCCATTGAAAAACATGTTTTTCATATACCAGAAATGTTTGAAGCTACTGACTGAATGAAAGGAGCTGGCATCTCACTCTCTTTGAATCTTCTTTATCATGCTAGGATTAGCAGGAAAAAGCAAAAAATTTCAGAATTGCACCTTGCAATGTGGAGATATTACTGTTTGTGCATTTACAATATTCATTGATTTTTGCCATTGAAAAACATGTTTTTCATATACCAGAAATGTTTGAAGCTACTGACTGAATGAAAGGAGCTGGCATCTCACTCTCTTTGAATCTTCTTTATCATGCTAGGATTAACAGGAAAAAGCAAAAAATTTCAGAATTGCACCTTGCAATGTGGAGATATTACTGTTTGTGCATTTACAATATTCATTGATTTTTGCCATTGAAAAACATGTTTTTCATATACCAGAAATGTTTGAAGCTACTGACTGAATGAAAGGAGCTGGCATCTCACTCTCTTTGAATCTTCTTTATCATGCTAGGATTAACAGGAAAAAGCTAAAAATTTCAGAATTGCACCGTGCAATGTGGAGATATTACTGTTTGTGCATTTACAATATTCATTGATTTTTGCCATTGAAAAACATGTTTTTCATATACCAGAAATGATTGAAGCTACTGACTGAATGAAAGGAGCTGGCATCTCACTCTCTTTGAATCTTCTTTATCATGCTAGGATTAGCAGGAAAAAGCAAAAAATTTCAGAATTGCACCTTGCAATGTGGAGATATTACTGTTTGTGCATTTACAATATTCATTGATTTTTGCCATTGAAAAACATGTTTTTCATATACCAGAAATGTTTGAAGCTACTGACTGAATGAAAGTAGCTGGCATCTCACTCTCTTTGAATCTTCTTTATCATGCTAGGATTAACAGGAAAAAGCTAAAAATTTCAGAATTGCACCGTGCAATGTGGAGATATTACTGTTTGTGCATTTACAATATTCATTGATTTTTGCCATTGAAAAACATGTTTTTCATATACCAGAAATGATTGAAGCTACTGACTGAATGAAAGGAGCTGGCATCTCACTCTCTTTGAATCTTCTTTATCATGCTAGGATTAGCAGGAAAAAGCAAAAAATTTCAGAATTGCACCTTGCAATGTGGAGATATTACTGTTTGTGCATTTACAATATTCATTGATTTTTGCCATTGAAAAACATGTTTTTCATATACCAGAAATGTTTGAAGCTACTGACTGAATGAAAGGAGCTGGCATCTCACTCTCTTTGAATCTTCTTTATCATGCTAGGATTAACAGGAAAAAGCAAAAAATTTCAGAATTGCACCTTGCAATGCGGAGAAATTAGTTTGTGCATTTACAATATTCATTGATTTTTGCCATTGAAAAACATCCAGAAATGATTGAAGCTACTGACTGAATGAAAGGAGCTGGCATCTCACTCTCTTTGAATCTTCTTTATCATGCTAAGAGGAGCAGGAAAAAGCAAAAAATTTCAGAATTGCACCTTGCAATGCGGAGAAATTACTGTTTGTGCATTTACAATATTCATTGATTTTTGCCATTGAAAAACATAATGTTATTCATATACCAGAAATGTTTGAAGCTACTGACTGAATGAAAGGAGCTGGCATCTCACTCTCTTTGAATCTTCTTTATCATGCTAAGAGGAGCAGGAAAAAGCAAAAAATTTCAGAATTGCACCTTGCAATGTGGAGAAATTACTGTTTGTGCATTTACAATATTCATTGATTTTTACCATTGAAAAACGTCCAGAAATGATTGAAGCTACTGACTGAATGAAAGTAGCTGGCATCTCACTCTCTTTGAATCTTCTTTATCATGCTAAGAGGAGCAGGAAAAAGCAAAAAATTTCAGACTTGCACCTTGCAATGCGGAGAAATTACTGTTTGTGCATTTACAATATTCATTGATTTTTGCCATTGAAAAACATGTAATTCATATACCAGAAATGTTTGAAGCTACTGACTGAATGAAAGGAGCTGGCACCTCACTCTCTTTGAATCTTCTTTATCATGCTAAGAGGAGCGGGAAAAAGCAAAAAATTTCAGAATTGCACCTTGCAATGCGGAGAAATTACTGTTTGTGCATTTACAATATTCATTGATTTTTGCCATTGAAAAACGTCCAGAAATGATTGAAGGTACTGACTGAATGAAAGGAGCTGGCATCTCACTCTCTTTGAATCTTCTTTATCATGCTAAGAGGAGCAGGAAAAAGCAAAAAATTTCAGAATTGCACCTTGCAATGCGGAGAAAATACTGTTTGTGCATTTACAATATTCATTGATTTTTGCCATTGAAAAACGTCCAGAAATGATTGAAGCTACTGACTGAATGAAAGGAGCTGGCATCTCACTCTCTTTGAATCTTCTTTATCATGCTAAGAGGAGCAGGAAAAAGCAAAAAATTTCAGAATTGCACCTTGCAATGCGGAGAAATTACAGTTTGTGCATTTACAATATTCATTGATTTTTGCCATTGAGAAACGTCCAGAAATGATTGAAGCTACTGACTGAATGAAAGGAGCTGGCATCTCACTCTCTTTGAATCTTCTTTATCATGCTAAGAGGAACAGGAAAAAGCAAAAAATTTCAGAATTGCACCTTGCAATGCGGAGAAATTACTGTTTGTGCATTTACAATATTCATTGATTTTTGCCATTGAAAAACATCATGTTATTTATATACCAGAAATGTTTGAAGCTACTGACTGAATGAAAGGAGCTGGCATCTCACTCTCTTTGAATCTTCTTTATCATGCTAAGAGGAGCAGGAAAAAGCAAAAAATTTCAGAATTGCACCTTGCAATGTGGAGAAATTACTGTTTGTGCATTTACAATATTCATTGATTTTTACCATTGAAAAACGTCCAGAAATGATTGAAGCTACTGACTGAATGAAAGTAGCTGGCATCTCACTCTCTTTGAATTTTCTTTATCATGCTAAGAGGAGCAGGAAAAAGCAAAAAATTTCAGACTTGCACCTTGCAATGCGGAGAAATTACTGTTTGTGCATTTACAATATTCATTGATTTTTGCCATTGAAAAACATCATGTTATTCATATACCAGAAATGTTTGAAGCTACTGACTGAATGAAAGGAGCTGGCATCTCACTCTCTTTGAATCTTCTTTATCATGCTAAGAGGAGCAGGAAAAAGCAAAAAATTTCAGAATTGCACCTTGCAATGCGGAGAAATTACTGTTTGTGCATTTACAATATTCATTGATTTTTGCCATTGAAAAACATCATGTTATTCATATACAAGAAATGTTTGAAGCTACTGACTGAATGAAAGGAGCTGGCATCTCAATCTCTTTGAATCTTCTTTATCATGCTAAGAGGAGCAGGAAAAAGCAAAAAATTTCAGAATTGCACCTTGCAATGTGGAGAAATTACTGTTTGTGCATTTACAATATTCATTGATTTTTACCATTGAAAAACGTCCAGAAATGATTGAAGCTACTGACTGAATGAAAGTAGCTGGCATCTCACTCTCTTTGAATCTTCTTTATCATGCTAAGAGGAGCAGGAAAAAGCAAAAAATTTCAGACTTGCACCTTGCAATGCGGAGAAATTACTATTTGTGCATTTACAATATTCATTGATTTTTGCCATTGAAAAACATCATGTTATTCATATACCAGAAATGTTTGAAGCTACTGACTGAATGAAAGGAGCTGGCATCTCACTCTCTTTGAATCTTCTTTATCATGCTAAGAGGAGCAGGAAAAAGCAAAAAATTTCAGAATTGCACCTTGCAATGTGGAGAAATTACTGTTTGTGCATTTACAATATTCATTGATTTTTGCCATTGAAAAACATCGTTATTCATATACCAGAAATGTTTGAAGCTACTGACTGAATGAAAGGAGCTGACATCTCACTCTCTTTGAATCTTCTTTATCATGCTAAGAGGAGCAGGAAAAAGCAAAAAATTTCAGAATTGCACCTTGCAATGCGGAGAAATTACTGTTTGTGCATTTACAATATTCATTGATTTTTGCCATTGAAAAATGTCCAGAAATGATTGAAGCTACTGACTGAATGAAAGGAGCTGGCATCTCACTCTCTTTGAATCATGCTAAGAGGAGCAGGAAAAAGCAAAAAATTTCAGAATTGCACCTTGCAATGCGGAGAAATTACTGTTTGTGCATTTACAATATTCATTGATTTTTGCCATTGAAAAACATCATGTTATTCATATACCAGAAATGTTTGAAGCTACTGACTGAATGAAAGGAGCTGGCATCTCACTCTCTTTGAATCTTCTTTATCATGCTAAGAGGAGCAGGAAAAAGCAAAAAATTTTAGAATTGCACCTTGCAATGTGGAGAAATTACTGTTTGTGCATTTACAATATTCATTGATTTTTACCATTGAAAAACGTCCAGAAATGATTGAAGCTACTGACTGAATGAAAGTAGCTGGCATCTCACTCTCTTTGAATCTTCTTTATCATGCTAAGAGGAGCAGGAAAAAGCAAAAAATTTCAGACTTGCACCTTGCAATGCGGAGAAATTACTGTTTGTGCATTTACAATATTCATTGATTTTTGCCATTGAAAAACATCATGTTATTCATATACCAGAAATGTTTGAAGCTACTGACTGAATGAAAGGAGCTGGCATCTCACTCTCTTTGAATCTTCTTTATCATGCTAGGATTAGAAGGAAAAAGCAAAAAATTTCAGAATTGCACCTTGCAATGTGGAGATATTACTGTTTGTGCATTTACAATATTCATTGATTTTTGCCATTGAAAAACATGTTTTTCATATACCAGAAATGTTTGAAGCTACTGACTGAATGAAAGGAGCTGGCATCTCACTCTCTTTGAATCTTCTTTATCATGCTAGGAGTAACAGGAAAAAGCTAAAAATTTCAGAATTGCACCGTGCAATGTGGAGATATTACTGTTTGTGCATTTACAATATTCATTGATTTTTGCCATTGAAAAACATGTTTTTCATATACCAGAAATGTTTGAAGCTACTGACTGAATGAAAGGAGCTGGCATCTCACTCTCTTTGAATCTTCTTTATCATGCTAGGATTAGCAGGAAAAAGCAAAAAATTTCAGAATTGCACCTTGCAATGTGGAGATATTACTGTTTGTGCATTTACAATATTCATTGATTTTTGCCATTGAAAAACATGTTTTTCATATACCAGAAATGTTTGAAGCTACTGACTGAATGAAAGGAGCTGGCATCTCACTCTCTTTGAATCTTCTTTATCATGCTAGGATTAACAGGAAAAAGCAAAAAATTTCAGAATTGCACCTTGCAATGTGGAGATATTACTGTTTGTGCATTTACAATATTCATTGATTTTTGCCATTGAAAAACATGTTTTTCATATACCAGAAATGTTTGAAGCTACTGACTGAATGAAAGGAGCTGGCATCTCACTCTCTTTGAATCTTCTTTATCATGCTAGGATTAACAGGAAAAAGCTAAAAATTTCAGAATTGCACCGTGCAATGTGGAGATATTACTGTTTGTGCATTTACAATATTCATTGATTTTTGCCATTGAAAAACGTTTTTCATATACCAGAAATATTTGAAGCTACTGACTGAATGAAAGGAGCTGGCATCTCACTCTCTTTGAATCTTCTTTATCATGCTAGGATTAGCAGGAAAAAGCAAAAAATTTCAGAATTGCACCTTGCAATGTGGAGATATTACTGTTTGTGCATTTACAATATTCATTGATTTTTGCCATTGAAAAACATGTTTTTCATATACCAGAAATGTTTGAAGCTACTGACTGAATGAAAGGAGCTGGCATCTCACTCTCTTTGAATCTTCTTTATCATGCTAGGATTAACAGGAAAAAGCTAAAAATTTCAGAATTGCACCGTGCAATGTGGAGATATTACTGTTTGTGCATTTACAATATTCATTGATTTTTGCCATTGAAAAACATGTTTTTCATATACCAGAAATGTTTGAAGCTACTGACTGAATGAAAGGAGCTGGCATCTCACTCTCTTTGAATCTTCTTTATCATGCTAGGATTAGCAGGAAAAAGCAAAAAAATTCAGAATTGCACCTTGCAATGTGGAGATATTACTGTTTGTGCATTTACAATATTCATTGATTTTTGCCATTGAAAAACATGTTTTTCATATACCAGAAATGTTTGAAGCTACTGACTGAATGAAAGGAGCTGGCATCTCACTCTCTTTGAATCTTCTTTATCATGCTAGGATTAACAGGAAAAAGCAAAAAATTTCAGAATTGCACCTTGCAATGTGGAGATATTACTGTTTGTGCATTTACAATATTCATTGATTTTTGCCATTGAAAAACATGTTTTTCATATACCAGAAATGTTTGAAGCTACTGACTGAATGAAAGGAGCTGGCATCTCACTCTCTTTGAATCTTCTTTATCATGCTAGGATTAACAGGAAAAAGCTAAAAATTTCAGAATTGCACCGTGCAATGTGGAGATATTACTGTTTGTGCATTTACAATATTCATTGATTTTTGCCATTGAAAAACATGTTTTTCATATACCAGAAATGATTGAAGCTACTGACTGAATGAAAGGAGCTGGCATCTCACTCTCTTTGAATCTTCTTTATCATGCTAGGATTAGCAGGAAAAAGCAAAAAATTTCAGAATTGCACCTTGCAATGTGGAGATATTACTGTTTGTGCATTTACAATATTCATTGATTTTTGCCATTGAAAAACATGTTTTTCATATACCAGAAATGTTTGAAGCTACTGACTGAATGAAAGGAGCTGGCATCTCACTCTCTTTGAATCTTCTTTATCATGCTAGGATTAACAGGAAAAACCTAAAAATTTCAGAATTGCACCGTGCAATGTGGAGATATTACTGTTTGTGCATTTACAATATTCATTGATTTTTGCCATTGAAAAACATGTTTTTCATATACCAGAAATGATTGAAGCTACTGACTGAATGAAAGGAGCTGGCATCTCACTCTCTTTGAATCTTCTTTATCATGCTAGGATTAGCAGGAAAAAGCAAAAAATTTCAGAATTGCACCTTGCAATGTGGAGATATTACTGTTTGTGCATTTACAATATTCATTGATTTTTGCCATTGAAAAACATGTTTTTCATATACCAGAAATGTTTGAAGCTACTGACTGAATGAAAGGAGCTGGCATCTCACTCTCTTTGAATCTTCTTTATCATGCTAGGATTAACAGGAAAAAGCAAAAAATTTCAGAATTGCACCTTGCAATGTGGAGATATTACTGTTTGTGCATTTACAATATTCATTGATTTTTGCCATTGAAAAACATGTTTTTCATATACCAGAAATGTTTGAAGCTACTGACTGAATGAAAGGAGCTGGCATCTCACTCTCTTTGAATCTTCTTTATCATGCTAGGATTAACAGGAAAAAGCTAAAAATTTCAGAATTGCACCGTGCAATGTGGAGATATTACTGTTTGTGCATTTACAATATTCATTGATTTTTGCCATTGAAAAACGTTTTTCATATACCAGAAATATTTGAAGCTACTGACTGAATGAAAGGAGCTGGCATCTCACTCTCTTTGAATCTTCTTTATCATGCTAGGATTAGCAGGAAAAAGCAAAAAATTTCAGAATTGCACCTTGCAATGTGGAGATATTACTGTTTGTGCATTTACAATATTCATTGATTTTTGCCATTGAAAAACATGTTTTTCATATACCAGAAATGTTTGAAGCTACTGACTGAATGAAAGGAGCTGGCATCTCACTCTCTTTGAATCTTCTTTATCATGCTAGGATTAACAGGAAAAAGCTAAAAATTTCAGAATTGCACCGTGCAATGTGGAGATATTACTGTTTGTGCATTTACAATATTCATTGATTTTTGCCATTGAAAAACATGTTTTTCATATACCAGAAATGTTTGAAGCTACTGACTGAATGAAAGGAGCTGGCATCTCACTCTCTTTGAATCTTCTTTATCATGCTAGGATTAGCAGGAAAAAGCAAAAAATTTCAGAATTGCACCTTGCAATGTGGAGATATTACTGTTTGTGCATTTACAATATTCATTGATTTTTGCCATTGAAAAACATGTTTTTCATATACCAGAAATGTTTGAAGCTACTGACTGAATGAAAGGAGCTGGCATCTCACTCTCTTTGAATCTTCTTTATCATGCTAGGATTAACAGGAAAAAGCAAAAAATTTCAGAATTGCACCTTGCAATGTGGAGATATTACTGTTTGTGCATTTACAATATTCATTGATTTTTGCCATTGAAAAACATGTTTTTCATATACCAGAAATGTTTGAAGCTACTGACTGAATGAAAGGAGCTGGCATCTCACTCTCTTTGAATCTTCTTTATCATGCTAGGATTAACAGGAAAAAGCTAAAAATTTCAGAATTGCACCGTGCAATGTGGAGATATTACTGTTTGTGCATTTACAATATTCATTGATTTTTGCCATTGAAAAACATGTTTTTCATATACCAGAAATGATTGAAGCTACTGACTGAATGAAAGGAGCTGGCATCTCACTCTCTTTGAATCTTCTTTATCATGCTAGGATTAGCAGGAAAAAGCAAAAAATTTCAGAATTGCACCTTGCAATGTGGAGATATTACTGTTTGTGCATTTACAATATTCATTGATTTTTGCCATTGAAAAACATGTTTTTCATATACCAGAAATGTTTGAAGCTACTGACTGAATGAAAGGAGCTGGCATCTCACTCTCTTTGAATCTTCTTTATCATGCTAGGATTAACAGGAAAAAGCTAAAAATTTCAGAATTGCACCGTGCAATGTGGAGATATTACTGTTTGTGCATTTACAATATTCATTGATTTTTGCCATTGAAAAACATGTTTTTCATATACCAGAAATGATTGAAGCTACTGACTGAATGAAAGGAGCTGGCATCTCACTCTCTTTGAATCTTCTTTATCATGCTAGGATTAGCAGGAAAAAGCAAAAAATTTCAGAATTGCACCTTGCAATGTGGAGATATTACTGTTTGTGCATTTACAATATTCATTGATTTTTGCCATTGAAAAACATGTTTTTCATATACCAGAAATGTTTGAAGCTACTGACTGAATGAAAGGAGCTGGCATCTCACTCTCTTTGAATCTTCTTTATCATGCTAGGATTAACAGGAAAAAGCAAAAAATTTCAGAATTGCACCTTGCAATGCGGAGAAATTAGTTTGTGCATTTACAATATTCATTGATTTTTGCCATTGAAAAACATCCAGAAATGATTGAAGCTACTGACTGAATGAAAGGAGCTGGCATCTCACTCTCTTTGAATCTTCTTTATCATGCTAAGAGGAGCAGGAAAAAGCAAAAAATTTCAGAATTGCACCTTGCAATGCGGAGAAATTACTGTTTGTGCATTTACAATATTCATTGATTTTTGCCATTGAAAAACATAATGTTATTCATATACCAGAAATGTTTGAAGCTACTGACTGAATGAAAGGAGCTGGCATCTCACTCTCTTTGAATCTTCTTTATCATGCTAAGAGGAGCAGGAAAAAGCAAAAAATTTCAGAATTGCACCTTGCAATGTGGAGAAATTACTGTTTGTGCATTTACAATATTCATTGATTTTTACCATTGAAAAACGTCCAGAAATGATTGAAGCTACTGACTGAATGAAAGTAGCTGGCATCTCACTCTCTTTGAATCTTCTTTATCATGCTAAGAGGAGCAGGAAAAAGCAAAAAATTTCAGACTTGCACCTTGCAATGCGGAGAAATTACTGTTTGTGCATTTACAATATTCATTGATTTTTGCCATTGAAAAACATGTAATTCATATACCAGAAATGTTTGAAGCTACTGACTGAATGAAAGGAGCTGGCACCTCACTCTCTTTGAATCTTCTTTATCATGCTAAGAGGAGCGGGAAAAAGCAAAAAATTTCAGAATTGCACCTTGCAATGCGGAGAAATTACTGTTTGTGCATTTACAATATTCATTGATTTTTGCCATTGAAAAACGTCCAGAAATGATTGAAGGTACTGACTGAATGAAAGGAGCTGGCATCTCACTCTCTTTGAATCTTCTTTATCATGCTAAGAGGAGCAGGAAAAAGCAAAAAATTTCAGAATTGCACCTTGCAATGCGGAGAAAATACTGTTTGTGCATTTACAATATTCATTGATTTTTGCCATTGAAAAACGTCCAGAAATGATTGAAGCTACTGACTGAATGAAAGGAGCTGGCATCTCACTCTCTTTGAATCTTCTTTATCATGCTAAGAGGAGCAGGAAAAAGCAAAAAATTTCAGAATTGCACCTTGCAATGCGGAGAAATTACAGTTTGTGCATTTACAATATTCATTGATTTTTGCCATTGAGAAACGTCCAGAAATGATTGAAGCTACTGACTGAATGAAAGGAGCTGGCATCTCACTCTCTTTGAATCTTCTTTATCATGCTAAGAGGAACAGGAAAAAGCAAAAAATTTCAGAATTGCACCTTGCAATGCGGAGAAATTACTGTTTGTGCATTTACAATATTCATTGATTTTTGCCATTGAAAAACATCATGTTATTTATATACCAGAAATGTTTGAAGCTACTGACTGAATGAAAGGAGCTGGCATCTCACTCTCTTTGAATCTTCTTTATCATGCTAAGAGGAGCAGGAAAAAGCAAAAAATTTCAGAATTGCACCTTGCAATGTGGAGAAATTACTGTTTGTGCATTTACAATATTCATTGATTTTTACCATTGAAAAACGTCCAGAAATGATTGAAGCTACTGACTGAATGAAAGTAGCTGGCATCTCACTCTCTTTGAATTTTCTTTATCATGCTAAGAGGAGCAGGAAAAAGCAAAAAATTTCAGACTTGCACCTTGCAATGCGGAGAAATTACTGTTTGTGCATTTACAATATTCATTGATTTTTGCCATTGAAAAACATCATGTTATTCATATACCAGAAATGTTTGAAGCTACTGACTGAATGAAAGGAGCTGGCATCTCACTCTCTTTGAATCTTCTTTATCATGCTAAGAGGAGCAGGAAAAAGCAAAAAATTTCAGAATTGCACCTTGCAATGCGGAGAAATTACTGTTTGTGCATTTACAATATTCATTGATTTTTGCCATTGAAAAACATCATGTTATTCATATACAAGAAATGTTTGAAGCTACTGACTGAATGAAAGGAGCTGGCATCTCAATCTCTTTGAATCTTCTTTATCATGCTAAGAGGAGCAGGAAAAAGCAAAAAATTTCAGAATTGCACCTTGCAATGTGGAGAAATTACTGTTTGTGCATTTACAATATTCATTGATTTTTACCATTGAAAAACGTCCAGAAATGATTGAAGCTACTGACTGAATGAAAGTAGCTGGCATCTCACTCTCTTTGAATCTTCTTTATCATGCTAAGAGGAGCAGGAAAAAGCAAAAAATTTCAGACTTGCACCTTGCAATGCGGAGAAATTACTATTTGTGCATTTACAATATTCATTGATTTTTGCCATTGAAAAACATCATGTTATTCATATACCAGAAATGTTTGAAGCTACTGACTGAATGAAAGGAGCTGGCATCTCACTCTCTTTGAATCTTCTTTATCATGCTAAGAGGAGCAGGAAAAAGCAAAAAATTTCAGAATTGCACCTTGCAATGTGGAGAAATTACTGTTTGTGCATTTACAATATTCATTGATTTTTGCCATTGAAAAACATCGTTATTCATATACCAGAAATGTTTGAAGCTACTGACTGAATGAAAGGAGCTGACATCTCACTCTCTTTGAATCTTCTTTATCATGCTAAGAGGAGCAGGAAAAAGCAAAAAATTTCAGAATTGCACCTTGCAATGCGGAGAAATTACTGTTTGTGCATTTACAATATTCATTGATTTTTGCCATTGAAAAATGTCCAGAAATGATTGAAGCTACTGACTGAATGAAAGGAGCTGGCATCTCACTCTCTTTGAATCATGCTAAGAGGAGCAGGAAAAAGCAAAAAATTTCAGAATTGCACCTTGCAATGCGGAGAAATTACTGTTTGTGCATTTACAATATTCATTGATTTTTGCCATTGAAAAACATCATGTTATTCATATACCAGAAATGTTTGAAGCTACTGACTGAATGAAAGGAGCTGGCATCTCACTCTCTTTGAATCTTCTTTATCATGCTAAGAGGAGCAGGAAAAAGCAAAAAATTTTAGAATTGCACCTTGCAATGTGGAGAAATTACTGTTTGTGCATTTACAATATTCATTGATTTTTACCATTGAAAAACGTCCAGAAATGATTGAAGCTACTGACTGAATGAAAGTAGCTGGCATCTCACTCTCTTTGAATCTTCTTTATCATGCTAAGAGGAGCAGGAAAAAGCAAAAAATTTCAGACTTGCACCTTGCAATGCGGAGAAATTACTGTTTGTGCATTTACAATATTCATTGATTTTTGCCATTGAAAAACATCATGTTATTCATATACCAGAAATGTTTGAAGCTACTGACTGAATGAAAGGAGCTGGCATCTCACTCTCTTTGAATCTTCTTTATCATGCTAAGAGGAGCAGGAAAAAGCAAAAAATTTCAGAATTGCACCTTGCAATGCGGAGAAATTACTGTTTGTGCATTTACAATATTCATTGATTTTTGCCATTGAAAAACATCCAGAAATGATTGAAGCTACTGACTGAATGAAAGGAGCTGGCATCTCACTCTCTTTGAATCTTCTTTATCATGCTAAGAGGAGCAGGAAAAAGCAAAAAATTTCAGAATTGCACCTTGCAATGCGGAGAAATTACTGTTTGTGCATTTACAATATTCATTGATTTTTGCCATTGAAAAACGTCCAGAAATGATTGAAGCTACTGACTGAATGAAAGGAGCTGGCATCTCACTCTCTTTGAATCTTCTTTATCATGCTAAGAGGAGCAGGAAAAAGCAAAAAATTTCAGAATTGCACCTTGCAATGCGGAGAAATTACTGTTTGTGCATTTACAATATTCATTGATTTTTGCCATTGAAAAACGTCCAGAAATGATTGAAGCTACTGACTGAATGAAAGGAGCTGGCATCTCACTCTCTTTGAATCTTCTTTATCATGCTAAGAGGAGCGGGAAAAAGCAAAAAATTTCAGAATTGCACCTTGCAATGCGGAAAAATTACTGTTTGTGCATTTACAATATTCATTGATTTTTGCCATTGAAAAACATGTTATTCATATACCAGAAATGTTTGAAGCTACTGACTGAATGAAAGGAGCTGGCACCTCACTCTCTTTGAATCTTCTTTATCATGCTAAGAGGAGCGGGAAAAAGCAAAAAATTTCAGAATTGCACCTTGCAATGCGGAAAAATTACTGTTTGTGCATTTACAATATTCATTGATTTTTGCCATTGAAAAACGTCCAGAAATGATTGAAGGTACTGACTGAATGAAAGGAGCTGGCATCTCACTCTCTTTGAATCTTCTTTATCATGCTAAGAGGAGCAGGAAAAAGCAAAAAATTTCAGAATTGCACCTTGCAATGCGGAGAAATTACTGTTTGTGCATTTACAATATTCATTGATTTTTGCCATTGAAAAACGTCCAGAAATGATTGAAGCTACTGACTGAATGAAAGGAGCTGGCATCTCACTCTCTTTGAATCTTCTTTATCATGCTAAGAGGAGCAGGAAAAAGCAAAAAATTTCAGAATTGCACCTTGCAATGCGGAGAAATTACAGTTTGTGCATTTACAATATTCATTGATTTTTGCCATTGAAAAACATCCAGAAATGATTGAAGCTACTGACTGAATGAAAGGAGCTGGCATCTCACTCTCTTTGAATCTTCTTTATCATGCTAAGAGGAGCAGGAAAAAGCAAAAAATTTCAGAATTGCACCTTGCAATGCGGAGAAATTACTGTTTGTGCATTTACAATATTCATTGATTTTTGCCATTGAAAAACATCATGTTATTCATATACCAGAAATGTTTGAAGCTACTGACTGAATGAAAGGAGCTGGCATCTCACTCTCTTTGAATCTTCTTTATCATGCTAAGAGGAGCAGGAAAAAGCAAAAAATTTCAGAATTGCACCTTGCAATGTGGAGAAATTACTGTTTGTGCATTTACAATAATCATTGATTTTTACCATTGAAAAACGTCCAGAAATGATTGAAGCTACTGACTGAATGAAAGTAGCTGGCATCTCACTCTCTTTGAATCTTCTTTATCATGCTAAGAGGAGCAGGAAAAAGCAAAAAATTTCAGACTTGCACCTTGCAATGCGGAGAAATTACTGTTTGTGCATTTACAATATTCATTGATTTTTGCCATTGAAAAACATCATGTTATTCATATACCAGAAATGTTTGAAGCTACTGACTGAATGAAAGGAGCTGGCATCTCACTCTCTTTGAATCTTCTTTATCATGCTAAGAGGAGCAGGAAAAAGCAAAAAATTTCAGAATTGCACCTTGCAATGCGGAGAAATTACTGTTTGTGCATTTACAATATTCATTGATTTTTGCCATTGAAAAACATCATGTTATTCATATACCAGAAATGTTTGAAGCTACTGACTGAATGAAAGGAGCTGGCATCTCAATCTCTTTGAATCTTCTTTATCATGCTAAGAGGAGCAGGATAAAGCAAAAAATTTCAGAATTGCACCTTGCAATGTGGAGAAATTACTGTTTGTGCATTTACAATATTCATTGATTTTTACCATTGAAAAACGTCCAGAAATGATTGAAGCTACTGACTGAATGAAAGTAGCTGGCATCTCACTCTCTTTGAATCTTCTTTATCATGCTAAGAGGAGCAGGAAAAAGCAAAAAATTTCAGACTTGCACCTTGCAATGCGGAGAAATTACTGTTTGTGCATTTACAATATTCATTGATTTTTGCCATTGAAAAACATCATGTTATTCATATACCAGAAATGTTTGAAGCTACTGACTGAATGAAAGGAGCTGGCATCTCACTCTCTTTGAATCTTCTTTATCATGCTAAGAGGAGCAGGAAAAAGCAAAAAATTTCAGACTTGCACCTTGCAATGCGGAGAAATTACTGTTTGTGCATTTACAATATTCATTGATTTTTGCCATTGAAAAACATCATGTTATTCATATACCAGAAATGTTTGAAGCTACTGACTGAATGAAAGGAACTGGCATCTCACTCTCTTTGAATCTTCTTTATCATGCTAAGAGGAGCAGGAAAAAGCAAAAAATTTCAGAATTGCACCTTGCAATGCGGAGAAATTACTGTTTGTGCATTTACAATATTCATTGATTTTTGCCATTGAAAAACGTCCAGAAATGATTGAAGGTACTGACTGAATGAAAGGAGCTGGCATCTCACTCTCTTTGAATCTTCTTTATCATTCTAAGAGGAGCAGGAAAAAGCAAAAAATTTCAGAATTGCACCTTGCAATGCGGAGAAATTACTGTTTGTGCATTTACAATATTCATTGATTTTTGCCATTGAAAAACGTCCAGAAATGATTGAAGCTACTGACTCAATGAATGGAGCTGGCATCTCACTCTCTTTGAATCTTCTTTATCATGCTAAGAGGAGCAGGAAAAAGCAAAAAATTTCAGAATTGCACCTTGCAATGCGGAGAAATTACAGTTTGTGCATTTACAATATTCATTGATTTTTGCCATTGAAAAACGTCCAGAAATGATTGAAGCTACTGACTGAATGAAAGGAGCTGGCATCTCACTCTCTTTGAATCTTCTTTATCATGCTAAGAGGAGCAGGAAAAAGCAAAAAATTTCAGAATTGCACCTTGCAATGCGGAGAAATTACTGTTTGTGCATTTACAATATTCATTGATTTTTGCCATTGAAAAACATGTTATTCATATACCAGAAATGTTTGAAGCTCCTGACTGAATGAAAGGAGCTGGCACCTCACTCTCTTTGAATCTTCTTTATCATGCTAAGAGGAGCAGGAAAAAGCAAAAAATTTCAGAATTGCACCTTGCAATGCGGAGAAATTACTGTTTGTGCATTTACAATATTCATTGATTTTTGCCATTGAAAAACGTCCAGAAATGATTGAAGCTACTGACTGAATGAAAGGAGCTGGCATCTCACTCTCTTTGAATCTTCTTTATTATGCTAAGAGGAGCAGGAAAAAGCAAAAAATTTCAGAATTGCACCTTGCAATGCGGAGAAATTACTGTTTGTGCATTTACAATATTCATTGATTTTTGCCATTGAAAAATGTCCAGAAATGATTGAAGCTACTGACTGAATGAAAGGAGCTGGCATCTCACTCTCTTTGAATCTTCTTTATCATGCTAAGAGGAGCAGGAAAAAGCAAAAAATTTCAGAATTGCGCCTTGCAATGCGGAGAAATTACTGTTTGTGCATTTACAAAATTCATTGATTTTTGCCATTGAAAAACATCATGTTATTCATATACCAGAAATGATTGAAGCTACTGACTGAAGGAAAGGAGCTGGCATCTCACTCTCTTTGAATCTTCTTTATCATGCTAAGAGGAGCAGGAAAAAGCAAAAAATTTCAGAATTGCACCTTGCAATGCGGAGAAATTACTGTTTGTGCATTTACAATATTCATTGATTTTTGCCATTGAAAAACGTCCAGAAATGATTGAAGCTACTGACTGAATGAAAGGAGCTGGCATCTCACTCTCTTTGAATCTTCTTTATCATGCTAAGAGGAGCAGGAAAAAGCAAAAAATTTCAGAATTGCTCCTTGCAATGCGGAGAAATTACTGTTTGTGCATTTACAATATTCATTGATTTTTGCGATTGAAAAACATCATGTTATTCATATACCAGAAATGATTGAAGCTACTGACTGAATGAAAGGAGCTGGCATCTCATTCTCTTTGAATCTTCTTTATCATGCTAAGAGGAGCAGGAAAAAGTAAAAAATTTCATAATTGCACCTTGCAATGCGGAGAAATTACTGTTTGTGCATTTACAATATTCAATGATTTTTGCCATTGAAAAACGTCCAGAAATGATTGAAGCTACTGACTGAATGAAAGGAGCTGGCATCTCACTCTCTTTGAATCTTGTTTATCATGCTAAGAGGAGCAGGAAAAAGCAAAAAATTTCAGAATTGCACCTTGCAATGCGGAGAAATTACTGTTTGTGCATTTACAATATTCATTGATTTTTGCCATTGAAAAACGTCCAGAAATGATTGAAGCTACTGACTGAATGAAAGGAGCTGGCATCTCACTCTCTTTGAATCTTCTTTATCATGCTAAGAGGAGCAGGAAAAAGCCAAAAATTTCAGAATTGCACCTTGCAATGCGGAGAAATTACTGTTTGTGCATTTACAATATTCATTGATTTTTGCTATTGAAAAACATCATGTTATTCATATACCAGAAATGATTGAAGCTACTGACTGAATGAAAGGAGCTGGCATCTCACTCTCTTTGAATCTTCTTTATCATGCTAAGAGGAGCAGGAAAAAGCAAAAAATTTCAGAATTGCACCTTGCAATGCGGAGAAATTGCAGTTTGTGCATTTACAATATTCATTGATTTTTGCCATTGAAAAACGTCCAGAAATGATTGAAGCTACTGACTGAATGAAAGGAGCTGGCATCTCACTCTCTTTGAATCTTCTTTATCATGCTAAGAGGAGCAGGAAAAAGCAAAAAATTTCAGAATTGCACCTTGCAATGCGGAGAAATTACTGTTTGTGCATTTACAATATTCATTGATTTTTGCCATTGAAAAACATCATGTTATTCATATACCAGAAATGATTGAAGCTACTGACTGAATGAAAGGAGCTGGCATCTCACTCTCTTTGAATCTTCTTTATCATGCTAAGAGGAGCAGGAAAAAGCAAAAAATTTCAGAATTGCACCTTGCAATGCGGAGAAATTGCAGTTTGTGCATTTACAATATTCATTGATTTTTGCCATTGAAAAACGTCCAGAAATGATTGAAGCTACTGACTGAATGAAAGGAGCTGGCATCTCACTCTCTTTGAATCTTCTTTATCATGCTAAGAGGAGCAGGAAAAAGCAAAAAATTTCAGAATTGCACCTTGCAATGCGGAGAAATTACTGTTTGTGCATTTACAATATTCATTGATTTTTGCCATTGAAAATCGTCCAGAAATGATTGAAGCTACTGACTGAATGAAAGGAGCTGGCATCTCACTCTCTTTGAATCTTCTTTATCATGCTAAGAGGAGCAGGAAAAAGCAAAAAATTTCAGAATTGCACCTTGCAATGCGGAGAAATTACTGTTTGTGCATTTACAATATTCATTGATTTTTGCCATTGAAAAATGTCCAGAAATGATTGAAGCTACTGACTGAATGAAAGGAGCTGGCATCTCACTCTCTTTGAATCTTCTTTATCATGCTAAGAGGAGCAGGAAAAAGCAAAAAATTTCAGAATTGCGCCTTGCAATGCGGAGAAATTACTGTTTGTGCATTTACAAAATTCATTGATTTTTGCCATTGAAAAACATCATGTTATTCATATACCAGAAATGATTGAAGCTACTGACTGAAGGAAAGGATCTGGCATCTCACTCTCTTTGAATCTTCTTTGTCATGCTAAGAGGAGCAGGAAAAAGCAAAAAATTTCAGAATTGCACCTTGCAATGCGGAGAAATTACTGTTTGTGCATTTACAATATTCATTGATTTTTGCCATTGAAAAACGTCCAGAAATGATTGAAGCTACTGACTGAATGAAAGGAGCTGGCATCTCACTCTCTTTGAATCTTCTTTATCATGCTAAGAGGAGCAGGAAAAAGCAAAACATTTCAGAATTGCACCTTGCAATGCGGAGAAATTACTGTTTGTGCATTTACAATATTCATTGATTTTTGCGATTGAAAAACATCATGTTATTCATATACCAGAAATGATTGAAGCTACTGACTGAATGAAAGGAGCTGGCATCTCACTCTCTTTGAATCTTCTTTATCATGCTAAGAGGAGCAGGAAAAAGTAAAAAATTTCAGAATTGCACCTTGCAATGCGGAGAAATTACTGTTTGTGCATTTACAATATTCAATGATTTTTGCCATTGAAAAACGTCCAGAAATGATTGAAGCTACTGACTGAATGAAAGGAGCTGGCATCTCACTCTCTTTGAATCTTCTTTATCATGCTAAGAGGAGCAGGAAAAAGCAAAAAATTTCAGAATTGCACCTTGCAATGCGGAGAAATTACTGTTTGTGCATTTACAATATTCATTGATTTTTGCCATTGAAAAACATCATGTTATTCATATACCAGAAATGATTGAAGCTACTGACTGAATGAAAGGAGCTGGCATCTCACTCTCTTTGAATCTTCTTTATCATGCTAAGAGGAGCAGGAAAAAGCAAAAAATTTCAGAATTGCACCTTGCAATGCGGAGAAATTACTGTTTGTGCATTTACAATATTCATTGATTTTTGCCATTGAAAAACGTCCAGAAATGATTGAAGCTACTGACTGAATGAAAGGAGCTGGCATCTCACTCTCTTTGAATCTTCTTTATCATGCTAAGAGGAGCAGGAAAAAGCAAAAAATTTCAGAATTGCACCTTGCAATGCGGAGAAATTACTGTTTGTGCATTTACAATATTCATTGATTTTTGCCATTGAAAAACATCATGTTATTCATATACCAGAAATGTTTGAAGCTACTGACTGAATGAAAGGAGCTGGCATCTCACTCTCTTTGAATCTTCTTTATCATGCTAGAGCAGGAAAAAGCAAAAAATTTCAGAATTGCACCTTGCAATGCGGAGAAATTACTGTTTGTGCATTTACAATATTCAATGATTTTTGCCATTGAAAAACGTCCAGAAATGATTGAAGCTACTGACTGAATGAAAGGAGCTGGCATCTCACTCTCTTTGAATCTTCTTTATCATGCTAAGAGGAGCAGGAAAAAGCAAAAAATTTCAGAATTGCACCTTGCAATGCGGAGAAATTACTGTTTGTGCATTTACAATATTCATTGATTTTTGCCATTGAAAAACATCATGTTATTCATATACCAGAAATGATTGAAGCTACTGACTGAATGAAAGGAGCTGGCATCTCACTCTCTTTGAATCTTCTTTATCATGCTAAGAGGAGCAGGAAAAAGCAAAAAATTTCAGAATTGCACCTTGCAATGCGGAGAAATTGCAGTTTGTGCATTTACAATATTCATTGATTTTTGCCATTGAAAAACGTCCAGAAATGATTGAAGCTACTGACTGAATGAAAGGAGCTGGCATCTCACTCTCTTTGAATCTTCTTTATCATGCTAAGAGGAGCAGGAAAAAGCAAAAAATTTCAGAATTGCACCTTGCAATGCGGAGAAATTACTGTTTGTGCATTTACAATATTCATTGATTTTTGCCATTAAAAAACGTCCAGAAATGATTGAAGCTACTGACTGAATGAAAGGAGCTGGCATCTCACTCTCTTTGAATCTTCTTTATCATGCTAAGAGGAGCAGGAAAAAGCAAAAAATTTCAGAATTGCACCTTGCAATGCGGAGAAATTACTGTTTGTGCATTTACAATATTCATTGATTTTTGCCATTGAAAAACATCATGTTATTCATATACCAGAAATGTTTGAAGCTACTGACTGAATGAAAGGAGCTGGCATCTCACTCTCTTTGAATCTTCTTTATCATGCTAGAGCAGGAAAAAGCAAAAAATTTCAGAATTGCACCTTGCAATGCGGAGAAATTACTGTTTGTGCATTTACAATATTCATTGATTTTTGCCATTGAAAAACGTCCAGAAATGATTGAAGCTACTGACTGAATGAAAGGAGCTGGCATCTCACTCTCTTTGAATCTTCTTTATCATGCTAAGAGGAGCAGGAAAAGGCAAAAAATTTCAGAATTGCACCTTGCAATGCGGAGAAATTACTGTTTGTGCATTTACAATATTCATTGATTTTTGCCATTGAAAAACATCATGTTATTCATATACCAGAAATGATTGAAGCTACTGACTGAATGAAAGGAGCTGGCATCTCATTCTCTTTGAATCTTCTTTATCATGCTAAGAGGAGCAGGAAAAAGTAAAAAATTTCAGAATTGCACCTTGCAATGCGGAGAAATTACTGTTTGTGCATTTACAATATTCAATGATTTTTGCCATTGAAAAACGTCCAGAAATGATTGAAGCTACTGACTGAATGAAAGGAGCTGGCATCTCACTCTCTTTGAATCTTGTTTATCATGCTAAGAGGAGCAGGAAAAAGCAAAAAATTTCAGAATTGCACCTTGCAATGCGGAGAAATTACTGTTTGTGCATTTACAATATTCATTGATTTTTGCCATTGAAAAACGTCCAGAAATGATTGAAGCTACTGACTGAATGAAAGGAGCTGGCATCTCACTCTCTTTGAATCTTCTTTATCATGCTAAGAGGAGCAGGAAAAAGCCAAAAATTTCAGAATTGCACCTTGCAATGCGGAGAAATTACTGTTTGTGCATTTACAATATTCATTGATTTTTGCTATTGAAAAACATCATGTTATTCATATACCAGAAATGATTGAAGCTACTGACTGAATGAAAGGAGCTGGCATCTCACTCTCTTTGAATCTTCTTTATCATGCTAAGAGGAGCAGGAAAAAGCAAAAAATTTCAGAATTGCACCTTGCAATGCGGAGAAATTGCAGTTTGTGCATTTACAATATTCATTGATTTTTGCCATTGAAAAACGTCCAGAAATGATTGAAGCTACTGACTGAATGAAAGGAGCTGGCATCTCACTCTCTTTGAATCTTCTTTATCATGCTAAGAGGAGCAGGAAAAAGCAAAAAATTTCAGAATTGCACCTTGCAATGCGGAGAAATTACTGTTTGTGCATTTACAATATTCATTGATTTTTGCCATTGAAAAACGTCCAGAAATGATTGAAGCTACTGACTGAATGAAAGGAGCTGGCATCTCACTCTCTTTGAATCTTCTTTATCATGCTAAGAGGAGCAGGAAAAAGCAAAAAATTTCAGAATTGCACCTTGCAATGCGGAGAAATTACTGTTTGTGCATTTACAATATTCATTGATTTTTGCCATTGAAAAATGTCCAGAAATGATTGAAGCTACTGACTGAATGAAAGGAGCTGGCATCTCACTCTCTTTGAATCTTCTTTATCATGCTAAGAGGAGCAGGAAAAAGCAAAAAATTTCAGAATTGCGCCTTGCAATGCGGAGAAATTACTGTTTGTGCATTTACAAAATTCATTGATTTTTGCCATTGAAAAACATCATGTTATTCATATACCAGAAATGATTGAAGCTACTGACTGAAGAAAAGGATCTGGCATCTCACTCTCTTTGAATCTTCTTTGTCATGCTAAGAGGAGCAGGAAAAAGCAAAAAATTTCAGAATTGCACCTTGCAATGCGGAGAAATTACTGTTTGTGCATTTACAATATTCATTGATTTTTGCCATTGAAAAACGTCCAGAAATGATTGAAGCTACTGACTGAATGAAAGGAGCTGGCATCTCACTCTCTTTGAATCTTCTTTATCATGCTAAGAGGAGCAGGAAAAAGCAAAACATTTCAGAATTGCACCTTGCAATGCGGAGAAATTACTGTTTGTGCATTTACAATATTCATTGATTTTTGCGATTGAAAAACATCATGTTATTCATATACCAGAAATGATTGAAGCTACTGACTGAATGAAAGGAGCTGGCATCTCACTCTCTTTGAATCTTCTTTATCATGCTAAGAGGAGCAGGAAAAAGTAAAAAATTTCAGAATTGCACCTTGCAATGCGGAGAAATTACTGTTTGTGCATTTACAATATTCAATGATTTTTGCCATTGAAAAACGTCCAGAAATGTTTGAAGCTACTGACTGAATGAAAGGAGCTGGCATCTCACTCTCTTTGAATCTTCTTTATCATGCTAAGAGGAGCAGGAAAAAGCAAAAAATTTCAGAATTGCACCTTGCAATGCGGAGAAATTACTGTTTGTGCATTTACAATATTCATTGATTTTTGCCATTGAAAAACGTCCAGAAATGATTGAAGCTACTGACTGAATGAAAGGAGCTGGCATCTCACTCTCTTTGAATCTTCTTTATCATGCTAAGAGGAGCAGGAAAAAGCAAAAAATTTCAGAATTGCACCTTGCAATGCGGAGAAATTACTGTTTGTGCATTTACAATATTCATTGATTTTTGCCATTGAAAAATGTCCAGAAATGATTGAAGCTACTGACTGAATGAAAGGAGCTGGCATCTCACTCTCTTTGAATCTTCTTTATCATGCTAAGAGGAGCAGGAAAAAGCAAAAAATTTCAGAATTGCGCCTTGCAATGCGGAGAAATTACTGTTTGTGCATTTACAAAATTCATTGATTTTTGCCATTGAAAAACATCATGTTATTCATATACCAGAAATGATTGAAGCTACTGACTGAAGGAAAGGATCTGGCATCTCACTCTCTTTGAATCTTCTTTGTCATGCTAAGAGGAGCAGGAAAAAGCAAAAAATTTCAGAATTGCACCTTGCAATGCGGAGAAATTACTGTTTGTGCATTTACAATATTCATTGATTTTTGCCATTGAAAAACGTCCAGAAATGATTGAAGCTACTGACTGAATGAAAGGAGCTGGCATCTCACTCTCTTTGAATCTTCTTTATCATGCTAAGAGGAGCAGGAAAAAGCAAAACATTTCAGAATTGCACCTTGCAATGCGGAGAAATTACTGTTTGTGCATTTACAATATTCATTGATTTTTGCGATTGAAAAACATCATGTTATTCATATACCAGAAATGATTGAAGCTACTGACTGAATGAAAGGAGCTGGCATCTAACTCTCTTTGAATCTTCTTTATCATGCTAAGAGGAGCAGGAAAAAGTAAAAAATTTCAGAATTGCACCTTGCAATGCGGAGAAATTACTGTTTGTGCATTTACAATATTCAATGATTTTTGCCATTGAAAAACGTCCAGAAATGATTGAAGCTACTGACTGAATGAAAGGAGCTGGCATCTCACTCTCTTTGAATCTTCTTTATCATGCTAAGAGGAGCAGGAAAAAGCAAAAAATTTCAGAATTGCACCTTGCAATGCGGAGAAATTACTGTTTGTGCATTTACAATATTCATTGATTTTTGCCATTGAAAAACATCATGTTATTCATATACCAGAAATGATTGAAGCTACTGACTGAATGAAAGGAGCTGGCATCTCACTCTCTTTGAATCTTCTTTATCATGCTAAGAGGAGCAGGAAAAAGCAAAAAATTTCAGAATTGCACCTTGCAATGCGGAGAAATTGCAGTTTGTGCATTTACAATATTCATTGATTTTTGCCATTGAAAAACGTCCAGAAATGATTGAAGCTACTGACTGAATGAAAGGAGCTGGCATCTCACTCTCTTTGAATCTTCTTTATCATGCTAAGAGGAGCAGGAAAAAGCAAAAAATTTCAGAATTGCACCTTGCAATGCGGAGAAATTACTGTTTGTGCATTTACAATATTCATTGATTTTTGCCATTGAAAAACGTCCAGAAATGATTGAAGCTACTGACTGAATGAAAGGAGCTGGCATCTCACTCTCTTTGAATCTTCTTTATCATGCTAAGAGGAGCAGGAAAAAGCAAAAAATTTCAGAATTGCACCTTGCAATGCGGAGAAATTACTGTTTGTGCATTTACAATATTCATTGATTTTTGCCATTGAAAAACATCATGTTATTCATATACCAGAAATGTTTGAAGCTACTGACTGAATGAAAGGAGCTGGCATCTCACTCTCTTTGAATCTTCTTTATCATGCTAAGAGGAGCAGGAAAAAGCAAAAAATTTCAGAATTGCACCTTGCAATGCGGAGAAATTACTGTTTGTGCATTTACAATATTCATTGATTTTTGCCATTGAAAAACGTCCAGAAATGATTGAAGCTACTGACTGAATGAAAGGAGCTGGCATCTCACTCTCTTTGAATCTTCTTTATCATGCTAAGAGGAGCAGGAAAAGGCAAAAAATTTCAGAATTGCACCTTGCAATGCGGAGAAATTACTGTTTGTGCATTTACAATATTCATTGATTTTTGCCATTGAAAAACATCATGTTATTCATATACCAGAAATGATTGAAGCTACTGACTGAATGAAAGGAGCTGGCATCTCACTCTCTTTGAATCTTCTTTATCATGCTAAGAGGAGCAGGAAAAAGCAAAAAATTTCAGAATTGCACCTTGCAATGCGGAGAAATTACTGTTTGTGCATTTACAATATTCATTATTTTTGCCATTGAAAAACATCATGTTATTCATATACCAGAAATGATTGAAGCTACTGACTGAATGAAAGGAGCTGGCATCTCACTCTCTTTGAATCTTCTTTATCATGCTAAGAGGAGCAGGAAAAAGCAAAAAATTTCAGAATTGCACCTTGCAATGCGGAGAAATTACTGTTTGTGCATTTACAATATTCATTGATTTTTGCCATTGAAAAACGTCCAGAAATGATTGAAGCTACTGACTGAATGAAAGGAGCTGGCATCTCACTCTCTTTGAATCTTCTTTATCATGCTAAGAGGAGCAGGAAAAAGCAAAAAAATTCAGAATTGCACCTTGCAATGCGGAGAAATTACTGTTTGTGCATTTACAATATTCATTGATTTTTGCCATTGAAAAACATCATGTTATTCATATACCAGAAATGATTGAAGCTACTGACTGAATGAAAGGAGCTGGCATCTCACTCTCTTTGAATCTTCTTTTTCATGCTAAGAGGAGCAGGAAAAAGTAAAAAATTTCAGAATTGCACCTTGCAATGCGGAGAAATTACTGTTTGTGCATTTACAATATTCATTGATTTTTGCCATTGAAAAACGTCCAGAAATGATTGAAGCTACTGACTGAATGAAAGGAGCTGGCATCTCAGTCTCTTTGAATCTTCTTTATCATGCTAAGAGGAGCAGGAAAAAGCAAAAAATTTCAGAATTGCACCTTGCAATGCGGAGAAATTACTGCTTGTGCATTTACAATATTCATTGATTTTTGCCATTGAAAAACGTCCAGAAATGATTGAAGCTACTGACTGAATGAAAGGAGCTGGCATCTCACTCTCTTTGAATCTTCTTTATCATGCTAAGAGGAGCAGGAAAAAGCAAAAAATTTCAGAATTGCACCTTGCAATACGGAGAAATTACTGTTTGTGCATTTACAATATTCATTGATTTTTGCCATTGAAAAACGTCCAGAAATGATTGAAGCTACTGACTGAATGAAAGGAGCTGGCATCTCACTCTCTTTGAATCTTCTTTATCATGCTAAGAGGAGCAGGAAAAAGCAAAAAATTTCAGAATTGCACCTTGCAATGCGGAGAAATTACTGTTTGTGCATTTACAATATTCATTGATTTTTGCCATTGAAAAACGTCCATAAATGATTGAAGCTACTGACTGAATGAAAGGAGCTGGCATCTCACTCTCTTTGAATCTTCTTTATCATGCTAAGAGGAGCAGGAAAAAGCAAAAAATTTCAGAATTGCACCTTGCAATGCGGAGAAATTACTGTTTGTGCATTTACAATATTCATTGATTTTTGCCGTTGAAAAACGTCCAGAAATGATTGAAGCTACTGACTGAATGAAAGGAGCTGGCATCTCACTCTCTTTGAATCTTCTTTATCATGCTAAGAGGAGCAGGAAAAAGCAAAAAATTTCAGAATTGCACCTTGCAATGCGGAGAAATTACTGTTTGTGCATTTACAATATTTATTGATTTTTGCCATTGAAAAACATCCAGAAATGATTGAAGCTACTGACTGAATGAAAGGAGCTGGCATCTCACTCTCTTTGAATCTTCTTTATCATGCTAAGAGGAGCAGGAAAAAGCAAAAAATTTCAGAATTGCACCTTGCAATGCGGAGAAATTACTGTCTGTGCATTTACAATATTCATTGATTTTTGCCATTGTTAAACATCATGTTATTCATATACCAGAAATGATTGAAGCTACTGACTGAATGAAAGGAGCTGGCATCTCACTCTCTTTGAATCTTCTTTATCATGATAAGAGGAGCAGGAAAAAGCAAAAAATTTCAGAATTGCACCTTGCAATGCGGAGAAATTACTGTTTGTGCATTTACAATATTCATTGATTTTTGCCATTGAAAAACGTCCAGAAATGTTTGAAGCTACTGACTGAATGAAAGGAGCTGGCATCTCACTCTCTTTGAATCTTCTTTATCATGCTAAGAGGAGCAGGAAAAAGCAAAAAATTTCAGAATTGCACCTTGCAATGCGGAGAAATTACTGTTTGTGCATTTACAATATTCATTGATTTTTGCCGTTGAAAAACGTCCAGAAATGATTGAAGCTACTGACTGAATGAAAGGAGCTGGCATCTCACTCTCTTTGAATCTTCTTTATCATGCTAAGAGGAGCAGGAAAAAGCAAAAAATTTCAGAATTGCACCTTGCAATGCGGAGAAATTACTGTTTGTGCATTTACAATATTCATTGATTTTTGCCATTGAAAAACGTCCAGAAATGATTGAAGCTACTGACTGAATGAAAGGAGCTGGCATCTCACTCTCTTTGAATCTTCTTTATCATGCTAAGAGGAGCAGGAAAAAGCAAAAAATTTCAGAATTGCACCTTGCAATGCGGAGAAATTACTGTTTGTGCATTTACAATATTCATTGATTTTTGCCATTGAAAAACATCATGTTATTCATATACCAGAAATGTTTGAAGCTACTGACTGAATGAAAGGAGCTGGCATGTCACTCTCTTTGAATCTTCTTTATCATGCTAAGAGGAGCAGGAAAAAGCAAAAAATTTCAGAATTGCACCTTGCAATGCGGAGAAATTACTGTTTGTGCATTTACAATATTCATTGATTTTTGCCATTGAAAAACATCCAGAAATGATTGAAGCTACTGACTGAATGAAAGGAGCTGGCATCTCACTCTCTTTGAATCTTCTTTATCATGCTAAGAGGAGCAGGAAAAAGCAAAAAATTTCAGAATTGCACCTTGCAATGCGGAGAAATTACTGTTTGTGCATTTACAATATTCATTGATTTTTGCCATTGAAAAACATCATGTTATTCATATACCAGAAATGATTGAAGCTACTGACTGAATGAAAGGAGCTGGCATCTCACTCTCTTTGAATCTTCTTTATCATGCTAAGAGGAGCAGGAAAAAGCAAAAAATTTCAGAATTGCACCTTGCAATGCGGAGAAATTACTGTTTGTGCATTTACAATATTCATTGATTTTTGCCATTGAAAAACGTCCAGAAATGATTGAAGCTACTGACTGAATGAAAGGAGCTGGCATCTCACTCTCTTTGAATCTTCTTTATCATGCTAAGAGGAGCAGGAAAAAGCAAAAAATTTCAGAATTGCACCTTGCAATGCGGAGAAATTACTGTTTGTGCATTTACAATATTCATTGATTTTTGCCATTGAAAAACATCATGTTATTCATATACCAGAAATGTTTGAAGCTACTGACTGAATGAAAGGAGCTGGAATCTCACTCTCTTTGAATCTTCTTTATCATGCTAAGAGGAGCAGGAAAAAGCAAAAAATTTCAGAATTACACCTTGCAATGCGGAGAAATTACTGTTTGTGCATTTACAATATTCATTGATTTTTGCCATTGAAAAACGTCCAGAAATGATTGAAGCTACTGACTGAATGAAAGGAGCTGGCATCTCACTCTCTTTGAATCTTCTTTATCATGCTAAGAGGAGCAGGAAAAGGCAAAAAATTTCAGAATTGCACCTTGCAATGCGGAGAAATTACTGTTTGTGCATTTACAATATTCATTGATTTTTGCCATTGAAAAACATCATGTTATTCATATACCAGAAATGTTTGAAGCTACTGACTGAATGAAAGGAGCTGGCATCTCACTCTCTTTGAATCTTCTTTATCATGCTAAGAGGAGCAGGAAAAACCAAAAAATTTCAGAATTGCACCTTGCAATGCGAATAAATTACTGTTTGTGCATTTACAATATTCATTGATTTTTGCCATTGAAAAACATCATGTTATTCATATACCAGAAATGATTGAAGCTACTGAATGAATGAAAGGAGCTGGCATCTCACTCTCTTTGAATCTTCTTTATCATGCTAAGAGGAGCAGGAAAAAGCAAAACATTTCAGAATTGCACCTTGCAATGCGGAGAAATTACTGTTTGTGCATTTACAATATTCATTGATTTTTGCCATTGAAAAACATCATGTTATTCACATACCAGAAATGATTGAAGCTACTGACTGAATGAAAGGAGCTGGCATCTCACTCTCTTTGAATCTTCTTTATCATGCTAAGAGGAGCAGGAAAAAGCAAAAAATTTCAGAATTGCACCTCGCAATGCGGAGAAATTACTGTTTGTGCATTTACAATATTCATTGATTTTTGCCATTGAAAAACGTCCAGAAATGATTGAAGCTACTGACTGAATGAAAGGAGCTGGCATCTCACTCTCTTTGAATCTTCTTTATCATGCTAAGAGGAGCAGGAAAAAGCAAAAAATTTCAGAATTGCACCTTGCAATGCGGAGAAATTGCTGTTTGTGCATTTACAAAATTCATTGATTTTTGCCATTGAAAAACATCATGTTATTCATATACCAGAAATGTTTGAAGCTACTGACTGAATGAAAGGAGCTGGCATCTCACTCTCTTTGAATCTTCTTTATCATGCTGAGGAGCAGGAAAAAGCAAAAAATTTCAGAATTGCACCTTGCAATGCGGAGAAATTACTGTTTGTGCATTTACAATATTCATTGATTTTTGCCATTGAAAAACGTCCAGAAATGATTGAAGCTACTGACTGAATGAAAGGAGCTGGCATCTCACTCTCTTTGAATCTTCTTTATCATGCTAAGAGGAGCAGGAAAAAGGAAAAAATTTCAGAATTGCACCTTGCAATGCGGAGAAATTACTGTTTGTGCATTTACAATATACATTGATTTTTGCCATTGAAAAACGTCCAGAAATGATTGAAGCTACTGACTGAATGAAAGGAGCTGGCATCTCACTCTCTTTGAATCTTCTTTATCATGCTAAGAGGAGCAGGAAAAAGCAAAAAATTTCAGAATTGCACCTTGCAATGCGGAGAAATTACTGTTTGTGCATTTACAATATTCATTGATTTTTGCCGTTGAAAAAAGTCCAGAAATGATTGAAGCTACTGACTGAATGAAAGGAGCTGGCATCTCACTCTCTTTGAATCTTCTTTATCATGCTAAGAGGAGCAGGAAAAAGCAAGAAATTTCAGAATTGCACCTTGCAATGCGGAGAAATTACTGTTTGTGCATTTACAATATTCATTGATTTTTGCCATTGAAAAACATCATGTTATTCATATACCAGAAATGTTTGAAGCTACTGACTGAATGAAAGGAGCTGGCATCTCACTCTCTTTGAATCTTCTTTATCATGCTAAGAGGAGCAGGAAAAAGCAAAAAATTTCAGAATTGCACCTTGCAATGTGGAGAAATTACTGTTTGTGCATTTACAATATTCATTGATTTTTACCATTGAAAAACGTCCAGAAATGATTGAAGCTACTGACTGAATGAAAGTAGCTGCCATTTCACTCTCTTTGAATCTTTTTTATCATGCTAAGAGGAGCAGGAAAAAGCAAAAAATTTCAGACTTGCACCTTGCAATGCGGAGAAATTACTGTTTGTGCATTTACAATATTCATTGATTTTTGCCATTGAAAAACATCATGTTATTCATATACCAGAAATGTTTGAAGCTACTGACTGAATGAAAGGAGCTGGCATCTCACTCTCTTTGAATCTTCTTTATCATGCTAAGAGGAGCAGGAAAAAGCAAAAAATTTCAGAATTGCACCTTGCAATGCGGAGAAATTACTTTTTGTGCATTTACAATATTCATTGATTTTTGCCATTGAAAAACGTCCAGAAATGATTGAAGCTACTGACTGAATGAAAGGAGCTGGCATCTCACTCTCTTTGAATCTTCTTTATCATGCTAAGAGGAGCAGGAAAAAGCAAAAAATTTCAGAATTGCACCTTGCAATGCGGAGAAATTACTGTTTGTGCATTTACAATATTCATTGATTTTTGCCATTGAAAAACGTCCAGAAATGATTGAAGCTACTGACTGAATGAAAGGAGCTGGCATCTCACTCTCTTTGAATCTTCTTTATCATGCTAAGAGGAGCAGGAAAAAGCAAAAAATTTCAGAATTGCACCTTGCAATGCGGAGAAATTACTGTTTGTGCATTTACAATATTCATTGATTTTTGCCATTGAAAAACATGTAATTCATATACCAGAAATGTTTGAAGCTACTGACTGAATGAAAGGAGCTGGCACCTCACTCTCTTTGAATCTTCTTTATCATGCTAAGAGGAGCGGGAAAAAGCAAAAAATTTCAGAATTGCACCTTGCAATGCGGAGAAATTACTGTTTGTGCATTTACAATATTCATTGATTTTTGCCATTGAAAAACGTCCAGAAATGATTGAAGGTACTGACTGAATGAAAGGAGCTGGCATCTCACTCTCTTTGAATCTTCTTTATCATGCTAAGAGGAGCAGGAAAAAGCAAAAAATTTCAGAATTGCACCTTGCAATGCGGAGAAATTACTGTTTGTGCATTTACAATATTCATTGATTTTTGCCATTGAAAAACGTCCAGAAATGATTGAAGCTACTGACTGAATGAAAGGAGCTGGCATCTCACTCTCTTTGAATCTTCTTTATCATGCTAAGAGGAGCAGGAAAAAGCAAAAAATTTCAGAATTGCACCTTGCAATGCGGAGAAATTACAGTTTGTGCATTTACAATATTCATTGATTTTTGCCATTGAGAAACGTCCAGAAATGATTGAAGCTACTGACTGAATGAAAGGAGCTGGCATCTCACTCTCTTTGAATCTTCTTTATCATGCTAAGAGGAACAGGAAAAAGCAAAAAATTTCAGAATTGCACCTTGCAATGCGGAGAAATTACTGTTTGTGCATTTACAATATTCATTGATTTTTGCCATTGAAAAACATCATGTTATTTATATACCAGAAATGTTTGAAGCTACTGACTGAATGAAAGGAGCTGGCATCTCACTCTCTTTGAATCTTCTTTATCATGCTAAGAGGAGCAGGAAAAAGCAAAAAATTTCAGAATTGCACCTTGCAATGTGGAGAAATTACTGTTTGTGCATTTACAATATTCATTGATTTTTACCATTGAAAAACGTCCAGAAATGATTGAAGCTACTGACTGAATGAAAGTAGCTGGCATCTCACTCTCTTTGAATTTTCTTTATCATGCTAAGAGGAGCAGGAAAAAGCAAAAAATTTCAGACTTGCACCTTGCAATGCGGAGAAATTACTGTTTGTGCATTTACAATATTCATTGATTTTTGCCATTGAAAAACATCATGTTATTCATATACCAGAAATGTTTGAAGCTACTGACTGAATGAAAGGAGCTGGCATCTCACTCTCTTTGAATCTTCTTTATCATGCTAAGAGGAGCAGGAAAAAGCAAAAAATTTCAGAATTGCACCTTGCAATGCGGAGAAATTACTGTTTGTGCATTTACAATATTCATTGATTTTTGCCATTGAAAAACATCATGTTATTCATATACAAGAAATGTTTGAAGCTACTGACTGAATGAAAGGAGCTGGCATCTCAATCTCTTTGAATCTTCTTTATCATGCTAAGAGGAGCAGGAAAAAGCAAAAAATTTCAGAATTGCACCTTGCAATGTGGAGAAATTACTGTTTGTGCATTTACAATATTCATTGATTTTTACCATTGAAAAACGTCCAGAAATGATTGAAGCTACTGACTGAATGAAAGTAGCTGGCATCTCACTCTCTTTGAATCTTCTTTATCATGCTAAGAGGAGAAGGAAAAAGCAAAAAATTTCAGACTTGCACCTTGCAATGCGGAGAAATTACTATTTGTGCATTTACAATATTCATTGATTTTTGCCATTGAAAAACATCATGTTATTCATATACCAGAAATGTTTGAAGCTACTGACTGAATGAAAGGAGCTGGCATCTCACTCTCTTTGAATCTTCTTTATCATGCTAAGAGGAGCAGGAAAAAGCAAAAAATTTCAGAATTGCACCTTGCAATGCGGAGAAATTACTGTTTGTGCATTTACAATATTCATTGATTTTTGCCATTGAAAAACATCATGTTATTCATATACCAGAAATGTTTGAAGCTACTGACTGAATGAAAGGAGCTGACATCTCACTCTCTTTTAATCTTCTTTATCATGCTAAGAGGAGCAGGAAAAAGCAAAAAATTTCAGAATTGCACCTTGCAATGCGGAGAAATTACTGTTTGTGCATTTACAATATTCATTGATTTTTGCCATTGAAAAATGTCCAGAAATGATTGAAGCTACTGACTGAATGAAAGGAGCTGGCATCTCACTCTCTTTGAATCATGCTAAGAGGAGCAGGAAAAAGCAAAAAATTTCAGAATTGCACCTTGCAATGCGGAGAAATTACTGTTTGTGCATTTACAATATTCATTGATTTTTGCCATTGAAAAACATCATGTTATTCATATACCAGAAATGTTTGAAGCTACTGACTGAATGAAAGGAGCTGGCATCTCACTCTCTTTGAATCTTCTTTATCATGCTAAGAGGAGCAGGAAAAAGCAAAAAATTTTAGAATTGCACCTTGCAATGTGGAGAAATTACTGTTTGTGCATTTACAATATTCATTGATTTTTACCATTGAAAAACGTCCAGAAATGATTGAAGCTACTGACTGAATGAAAGTAGCTGGCATCTCACTCTCTTTGAATCTTCTTTATCATGCTAAGAGGAGCAGGAAAAAGCAAAAAATTTCAGACTTGCACCTTGCAATGCGGAGAAATTACTGTTTGTGCATTTACAATATTCATTGATTTTTGCCATTGAAAAACATCATGTTATTCATATACCAGAAATGTTTGAAGCTACTGACTGAATGAAAGGAGCTGGCATCTCACTCTCTTTGAATCTTCTTTATCATGCTAAGAGGAGCAGGAAAAAGCAAAAAATTTCAGAATTGCACCTTGCAATGCGGAGAAATTACTGTTTGTGCATTTACAATATTCATTGATTTTTGCCATTGAAAAACGTCCAGAAATGATTGAAGCTACTGACTGAATGAAAGGAGCTGGCATCTCACTCTCTTTGAATCTTCTTTATCATGCTAAGAGGAGCAGGAAAAAGCAAAAAATTTCAGAATTGCACCTTGCAATGCGGAGAAATTACTGTTTGTGCATTTACAATATTCATTGATTTTTGCCATTGAAAAACGTCCAGAAATGATTGAAGCTACTGACTGAATGAAAGGAGCTGGCATCTCACTCTCTTTGAATCTTCTTTATCATGCTAAGAGGAGCAGGAAAAAGCAAAAAATTTCAGAATTGCACCTTGCAATGCGGAGAAATTACTGTTTGTGCATTTACAATATTCATTGATTTTTGCCATTGAAAAACATGTTATTCATATACCAGAAATGTTTGAAGCTACTGACTGAATGAAAGGAGCTGGCACCTCACTCTCTTTGAATCTTCTTTATCATGCTAAGAGGAGCGGGAAAAAGCAAAAAATTTCAGAATTGCACCTTGCAATGCGGAAAAATTACTGTTTGTGCATTTACAATATTCATTGATTTTTGCCATTGAAAAACGTCCAGAAATGATTGAAGGTACTGACTGAATGAAAGGAGCTGGCATCTCACTCTCTTTGAATCTTCTTTATCATGCTAAGAGGAGCAGGAAAAAGCAAAAAATTTCAGAATTGCACCTTGCAATGCGGAGAAATTACTGTTTGTGCATTTACAATATTCATTGATTTTTGCCATTGAAAAACGTCCAGAAATGATTGAAGCTACTGACTGAATGAAAGGAGCTGGCATCTCACTCTCTTTGAATCTTCTTTATCATGCTAAGAGGAGCAGGAAAAAGCAAAAAATTTCAGAATTGCACCTTGCAATGCGGAGAAATTACAGTTTGTGCATTTACAATATTCATTGATTTTTGCCATTGAAAAACATCCAGAAATGATTGAAGCTACTGACTGAATGAAAGGAGCTGGCATCTCACTCTCTTTGAATCTTCTTTATCATGCTAAGAGGAGCAGGAAAAAGCAAAAAATTTCAGAATTGCACCTTGCAATGCGGAGAAATTACTGTTTGTGCATTTACAATATTCATTGATTTTTGCCATTGAAAAACATCATGTTATTCATATACCAGAAATGTTTGAAGCTACTGACTGAATGAAAGGAGCTGGCATCTCACTCTCTTTGAATCTTCTTTATCATGCTAAGAGGAGCAGGAAAAAGCAAAAAATTTTAGAATTGCACCTTGCAATGTGGAGAAATTACTGTTTGTGCATTTACAATATTCATTGATTTTTACCATTGAAAAACGTCCAGAAATGATTGAAGCTACTGACTGAATGAAAGTAGCTGGCATCTCACTCTCTTTGAATCTTCTTTATCATGCTAAGAGGAGCAGGAAAAAGCAAAAAATTTCAGACTTGCACCTTGCAATGCGGAGAAATTACTGTTTGTGCATTTACAATATTCATTGATTTTTGCCATTGAAAAACATCATGTTATTCATATACCAGAAATGTTTGAAGCTACTGACTGAATGAAAGGAGCTGGCATCTCACTCTCTTTGAATCTTCTTTATCATGCTAAGAGGAGCAGGAAAAAGCAAAAAATTTCAGAATTGCACCTTGCAATGCGGAGAAATTACTGTTTGTGCATTTACAATATTCATTGATTTTTGCCATTGAAAAACGTCCAGAAATGATTGAAGCTACTGACTGAATGAAAGGAGCTGGCATCTCACTCTCTTTGAATCTTCTTTATCATGCTAAGAGGAGCAGGAAAAAGCAAAAAATTTCAGAATTGCACCTTGCAATGCGGAGAAATTACTGTTTGTGCATTTACAATATTCATTGATTTTTGCCATTGAAAAACGTCCAGAAATGATTGAAGCTACTGACTGAATGAAAGGAGCTGGCATCTCACTCTCTTTGAATCTTCTTTATCATGCTAAGAGGAGCAGGAAAAAGCAAAAAATTTCAGAATTGCACCTTGCAATGCGGAGAAATTACTGTTTGTGCATTTACAATATTCATTGATTTTTGCCATTGAAAAACATGTTATTCATATACCAGAAATGTTTGAAGCTACTGACTGAATGAAAGGAGCTGGCACCTCACTCTCTTTGAATCTTCTTTATCATGCTAAGAGGAGCGGGAAAAAGCAAAAAATTTCAGAATTGCACCTTGCAATGCGGAAAAATTACTGTTTGTGCATTTACAATATTCATTGATTTTTGCCATTGAAAAACGTCCAGAAATGATTGAAGGTACTGACTGAATGAAAGGAGCTGGCATCTCACTCTCTTTGAATCTTCTTTATCATGCTAAGAGGAGCAGGAAAAAGCAAAAAATTTCAGAATTGCACCTTGCAATGCGGAGAAATTACTGTTTGTGCATTTACAATATTCATTGATTTTTGCCATTGAAAAACGTCCAGAAATGATTGAAGCTACTGACTGAATGAAAGGAGCTGGCATCTCACTCTCTTTGAATCTTCTTTATCATGCTAAGAGGAGCAGGAAAAAGCAAAAAATTTCAGAATTGCACCTTGCAATGCGGAGAAATTACAGTTTGTGCATTTACAATATTCATTGATTTTTGCCATTGAAAAACATCCAGAAATGATTGAAGCTACTGACTGAATGAAAGGAGCTGGCATCTCACTCTCTTTGAATCTTCTTTATCATGCTAAGAGGAGCAGGAAAAAGCAAAAAATTTCAGAATTGCACCTTGCAATGCGGAGAAATTACTGTTTGTGCATTTACAATATTCATTGATTTTTGCCATTGAAAAACATCATGTTATTCATATACCAGAAATGTTTGAAGCTACTGACTGAATGAAAGGAGCTGGCATCTCACTCTCTTTGAATCTTCTTTATCATGCTAAGAGGAGCAGGAAAAAGCAAAAAATTTCAGAATTGCACCTTGCAATGTGGAGAAATTACTGTTTGTGCATTTACAATATTCATTGATTTTTACCATTGAAAAACGTCCAGAAATGATTGAAGCTACTGACTGAATGAAAGTAGCTGGCATCTCACTCTCTTTGAATCTTCTTTATCATGCTAAGAGGAGCAGGAAAAAGCAAAAAATTTCAGACTTGCACCTTGCAATGCGGAGAAATTACTGTTTGTGCATTTACAATATTCATTGATTTTTGCCATTGAAAAACATCATGTCATTCATATACCAGAAATGTTTGAAGCTACTGACTGAATGAAAGGAGCTGGCATCCCACTCTCTTTGAATCTTCTTTATCATGCTAAGAGGAGCAGGAAAAAGCAAAAAATTTCAGAATTGCACCTTGCAATGCGGAGAAATTACTGTTTGTGCATTTACAATATTCATTGATTTTTACCATTGAAAAACATCATGTTATTCATATACCAGAAATGTTTGAAGCTACTGACTGAATGAAAGGAGCTGGCATCTCAATCTCTTTGAATCTTCTTTATCATGCTAAGAGGAGCAGGATAAAGCAAAAAATTTCAGAATTGCACCTTGCAATGTGGAGAAATTACTGTTTGTGCATTTACAATATTCATTGATTTTTACCATTGAAAAACGTCCAGAAATGATTGAAGCTACTGACTGAATGAAAGTAGCTGGCATCTCACTCTCTTTGAATCTTCTTTATCATGCTAAGAGGAGCAGGAAAAAGCAAAAAATTTCAGACTTGCACCTTGCAATGCGGAGAAATTACTGTTTGTGCATTTACAATATTCATTGATTTTTGCCATTGAAAAACATCATGTTATTCATATACCAGAAATGTTTGAAGCTACTGACTGAATGAAAGGAGCTGGCATCTCACTCTCTTTGAATCTTCTTTATCATGCTAAGAGGAGCAGGAAAAAGCAAAAAATTTCAGACTTGCACCTTGCAATGCGGAGAAATTACTGTTTGTGCATTTACAATATTCATTGATTTTTGCCATTGAAAAACATCATGTTATTCATATACCAGAAATGTTTGAAGCTACTGACTGAATGAAAGGAACTGGCACCTCACTCTCTTTGAATCTTCTTTATCATGCTAAGAGGAGCAGGAAAAAGCAAAAAATTTCAGAATTGCACCTTGCAATGCGGAGAAATTACTGTTTGTGCATTTACAATATTCATTGATTTTTGCCATTGAAAAACGTCCAGAAATGATTGAAGGTACTGACTGAATGAAAGGAGCTGGCATCTCACTCTCTTTGAATCTTCTTTATCATTCTAAGAGGAGCAGGAAAAAGCAAAAAATTTCAGAATTGCACCTTGCAATGCGGAGAAATTACTGTTTGTGCATTTACAATATTCATCGATTTTTGCCATTGAAAAACGTCCAGAAATGATTGAAGCTACTGACTGAATGAAAGGAGCTGGCATCTCACTCTCTTTGAATCTTCTTTATCATGCTAAGAGGAGCAGGAAAAAGCAAAAAATTTCAGAATTGCACCTTGCAATGCGGAGAAATTACAGTTTGTGCATTTACAATATTCATTGATTTTTGCCATTGAAAAACGTCCAGAAATGATTGAAGCTACTGACTGAATGAAAGGAGCTGGCATCTCACTCTCTTTGAATCTTCTTTATCATGCTAAGAGGAGCAGGAAAAAGCAAAAAATTTCAGAATTGCACCTTGCAATGCGGAGAAATTACTGTTTGTGCATTTACAATATTCATTGATTTTTGCCATTGAAAAACATGTTATTCATATACCAGAAATGTTTGAAGCTCCTGACTGAATGAAAGGAGCTGGCACCTCACTCTCTTTGAATCTTCTTTATCATGCTAAGAGGAGCAGGAAAAAGCAAAAAATTTCAGAATTGCACCTTGCAATGCGGAGAAATTACTGTTTGTGCATTTACAATATTCATTGATTTTTGCCATTGAAAAACATCATGTTATTCATATACCAGAAATGTTTGAAGCTACTGACTGAATGAAAGGAGCTGGCATCTCACTCTCTTTGAATCTTCTTTATCATGCTAAGAGGAGCAGGAAAAAGCAAAAAATTTTAGAATTGCACCTTGCAATGTGGAGAAATTACTGTTTGTGCATTTACAATATTCATTGATTTTTACCATTGAAAAACGTCCAGAAATGATTGAAGCTACTGACTGAATGAAAGTAGCTGGCATCTCACTCTCTTTGAATCTTCTTTATCATGCTAAGAGGAGCAGGAAAAAGCAAAAAATTTCAGACTTGCACCTTGCAATGCGGAGAAATTACTGTTTGTGCATTTACAATATTCATTGATTTTTGCCATTGAAAAACATCATGTTATTCATATACCAGAAATGTTTGAAGCTACTGACTGAATGAAAGGAGCTGGCATCTCACTCTCTTTGAATCTTCTTTATCATGCTAAGAGGAGCAGGAAAAAGCAAAAAATTTCAGAATTGCACCTTGCAATGCGGAGAAATTACTGTTTGTGCATTTACAATATTCATTGATTTTTGCCATTGAAAAACGTCCAGAAATGATTGAAGCTACTGACTGAATGAAAGGAGCTGGCATCTCACTCTCTTTGAATCTTCTTTATCATGCTAAGAGGAGCAGGAAAAAGCAAAAAATTTCAGAATTGCACCTTGCAATGCGGAGAAATTACTGTTTGTGCATTTACAATATTCATTGATTTTTGCCATTGAAAAACGTCCAGAAATGATTGAAGCTACTGACTGAATGAAAGGAGCTGGCATCTCACTCTCTTTGAATCTTCTTTATCATGCTAAGAGGAGCAGGAAAAAGCAAAAAATTTCAGAATTGCACCTTGCAATGCGGAGAAATTACTGTTTGTGCATTTACAATATTCATTGATTTTTGCCATTGAAAAACATGTTATTCATATACCAGAAATGTTTGAAGCTACTGACTGAATGAAAGGAGCTGGCACCTCACTCTCTTTGAATCTTCTTTATCATGCTAAGAGGAGCGGGAAAAAGCAAAAAATTTCAGAATTGCACCTTGCAATGCGGAAAAATTACTGTTTGTGCATTTACAATATTCATTGATTTTTGCCATTGAAAAACGTCCAGAAATGATTGAAGGTACTGACTGAATGAAAGGAGCTGGCATCTCACTCTCTTTGAATCTTCTTTATCATGCTAAGAGGAGCAGGAAAAAGCAAAAAATTTCAGAATTGCACCTTGCAATGCGGAGAAATTACTGTTTGTGCATTTACAATATTCATTGATTTTTGCCATTGAAAAACGTCCAGAAATGATTGAAGCTACTGACTGAATGAAAGGAGCTGGCATCTCACTCTCTTTGAATCTTCTTTATCATGCTAAGAGGAGCAGGAAAAAGCAAAAAATTTCAGAATTGCACCTTGCAATGCGGAGAAATTACAGTTTGTGCATTTACAATATTCATTGATTTTTGCCATTGAAAAACATCCAGAAATGATTGAAGCTACTGACTGAATGAAAGGAGCTGGCATCTCACTCTCTTTGAATCTTCTTTATCATGCTAAGAGGAGCAGGAAAAAGCAAAAAATTTCAGAATTGCACCTTGCAATGCGGAGAAATTACTGTTTGTGCATTTACAATATTCATTGATTTTTGCCATTGAAAAACATCATGTTATTCATATACCAGAAATGTTTGAAGCTACTGACTGAATGAAAGGAGCTGGCATCTCACTCTCTTTGAATCTTCTTTATCATGCTAAGAGGAGCAGGAAAAAGCAAAAAATTTCAGAATTGCACCTTGCAATGTGGAGAAATTACTGTTTGTGCATTTACAATATTCATTGATTTTTACCATTGAAAAACGTCCAGAAATGATTGAAGCTACTGACTGAATGAAAGTAGCTGGCATCTCACTCTCTTTGAATCTTCTTTATCATGCTAAGAGGAGCAGGAAAAAGCAAAAAATTTCAGACTTGCACCTTGCAATGCGGAGAAATTACTGTTTGTGCATTTACAATATTCATTGATTTTTGCCATTGAAAAACATCATGTTATTCATATACCAGAAATGTTTGAAGCTACTGACTGAATGAAAGGAGCTGGCATCCCACTCTCTTTGAATCTTCTTTATCATGCTAAGAGGAGCAGGAAAAAGCAAAAAATTTCAGAATTGCACCTTGCAATGCGGAGAAATTACTGTTTGTGCATTTACAATATTCATTGATTTTTACCATTGAAAAACATCATGTTATTCATATACCAGAAATGTTTGAAGCTACTGACTGAATGAAAGGAGCTGGCATCTCAATCTCTTTGAATCTTCTTTATCATGCTAAGAGGAGCAGGATAAAGCAAAAAATTTCAGAATTGCACCTTGCAATGTGGAGAAATTACTGTTTGTGCATTTACAATATTCATTGATTTTTACCATTGAAAAACGTCCAGAAATGATTGAAGCTACTGACTGAATGAAAGTAGCTGGCATCTCACTCTCTTTGAATCTTCTTTATCATGCTAAGAGGAGCAGGAAAAAGCAAAAAATTTCAGACTTGCACCTTGCAATGCGGAGAAATTACTGTTTGTGCATTTACAATATTCATTGATTTTTGCCATTGAAAAACATCATGTTATTCATATACCAGAAATGTTTGAAGCTACTGACTGAATGAAAGGAGCTGGCATCTCACTCTCTTTGAATCTTCTTTATCATGCTAAGAGGAGCAGGAAAAAGCAAAAAATTTCAGACTTGCACCTTGCAATGCGGAGAAATTACTGTTTGTGCATTTACAATATTCATTGATTTTTGCCATTGAAAAACATCATGTTATTCATATACCAGAAATGTTTGAAGCTACTGACTGAATGAAAGGAACTGGCACCTCACTCTCTTTGAATCTTCTTTATCATGCTAAGAGGAGCAGGAAAAAGCAAAAAATTTCAGAATTGCACCTTGCAATGCGGAGAAATTACTGTTTGTGCATTTACAATATTCATTGATTTTTGCCATTGAAAAACGTCCAGAAATGATTGAAGGTACTGACTGAATGAAAGGAGCTGGCATCTCACTCTCTTTGAATCTTCTTTATCATTCTAAGAGGAGCAGGAAAAAGCAAAAAATTTCAGAATTGCACCTTGCAATGCGGAGAAATTACTGTTTGTGCATTTACAATATTCATCGATTTTTGCCATTGAAAAACGTCCAGAAATGATTGAAGCTACTGACTGAATGAAAGGAGCTGGCATCTCACTCTCTTTGAATCTTCTTTATCATGCTAAGAGGAGCAGGAAAAAGCAAAAAATTTCAGAATTGCACCTTGCAATGCGGAGAAATTACAGTTTGTGCATTTACAATATTCATTGATTTTTGCCATTGAAAAACGTCCAGAAATGATTGAAGCTACTGACTGAATGAAAGGAGCTGGCATCTCACTCTCTTTGAATCTTCTTTATCATGCTAAGAGGAGCAGGAAAAAGCAAAAAATTTCAGAATTGCACCTTGCAATGCGGAGAAATTACTGTTTGTGCATTTACAATATTCATTGATTTTTGCCATTGAAAAACATGTTATTCATATACCAGAAATGTTTGAAGCTCCTGACTGAATGAAAGGAGCTGGCACCTCACTCTCTTTGAATCTTCTTTATCATGCTAAGAGGAGCAGGAAAAAGCAAAAAATTTCAGAATTGCACCTTGCAATGCGGAGAAATTACTGTTTGTGCATTTACAATATTCATTGATTTTTGCCATTGAAAAACGTCCAGAAATGATTGAAGCTACTGACTGAATGAAAGGAGCTGGCATCTCACTCTCTTTGAATCTTCTTTATCATGCTAAGAGGAGCAGGAAAAAGCAAAAAATTTCAGAATTGCACCTTGCAATGCGGAGAAATTACTGTTTGTGCATTTACAATATTCATTGATTTTTGCCATTGAAAAACGTCCAGAAATGATTGAAGCTACTGACTGAATGAAAGGAGCTGGCATCTCACTCTCTTTGAATCTTCTTTATCATGCTAAGAGGAGCAGGAAAAAGCAAAAAATTTCAGAATTGCACCTTGCAATGCGGAGAAATTACTGTTTGTGCATTTACAATATTCATTGATTTTTGCCATTGAAAAATGTCCAGAAATGATTGAAGCTACTGACTGAATGAAAGGAGCTGGCATCTCACTCTCTTTGAATCTTCTTTATCATGCTAAGAGGAGCAGGAAAAAGCAAAAAATTTCAGAATTGCGCCTTGCAATGCGGAGAAATTACTGTTTGTGCATTTACAAAATTCATTGATTTTTGCCATTGAAAAACATCATGTTATTCATATACCAGAAATGATTGAAGCTACTGACTGAAGGAAAGGAGCTGGCATCTCACTCTCTTTGAATCTTCTTTATCATGCTAAGAGGAGCAGGAAAAAGCAAAAAATTTCAGAATTGCACCTTGCAATGCGGAGAAATTACTGTTTGTGCATTTACAATATTCATTGATTTTTGCCATTGAAAAACATGTTATTCATATACCAGAAATATTTGAAGCTCCTGACTGAATGAAAGGAGCTGGCACCTCACTCTCTTTGAATCTTCTTTATCATGCTAAGAGGAGCAGGAAAAAGCAAAAAATTTCAGAATTGCACCTTGCAATGCGGAGAAATTACTGTTTGTGCATTTACAATATTCATTGATTTTTGCCATTGAAAAACGTCCAGAAATGATTGAAGCTACTGACTGAATGAAAGGAGCTGGCATCTCACTCTCTTTGAATCTTCTTTATCATGCTAAGAGGAGCAGGAAAAAGCAAAAAATTTCAGAATTGCACCTTGCAATGCGGAGAAATTACTGTTTGTGCATTTACAATATTCATTGATTTTTGCCATTGAAAAATGTCCAGAAATGATTGAAGCTACTGACTGAATGAAAGGAGCTGGCATCTCACTCTCTTTGAATCTTCTTTATCATGCTAAGAGGAGCAGGAAAAAGCAAAAAATTTCAGAATTGCGCCTTGCAATGCGGAGAAATTACTGTTTGTGCATTTACAAAATTCATTGATTTTTGCCATTGAAAAACATCATGTTATTCATATACCAGAAATGATTGAAGCTACTGACTGAAGGAAAGGAGCTGGCATCTCACTCTCTTTGAATCTTCTTTATCATGCTAAGAGGAGCAGGAAAAAGCAAAAAATTTCAGAATTGCACCTTGCAATGCGGAGAAATTACTGTTTGTGCATTTACAATATTCATTGATTTTTGCCATTGAAAAACGTCCAGAAATGATTGAAGCTACTGACTGAATGAAAGGAGCTGGCATCTCACTCTCTTTGAATCTTCTTTATCATGCTAAGAGGAGCAGGAAAAAGCAAAAAATTTCAGAATTGCTCCTTGCAATGCGGAGAAATTACTGTTTGTGCATTTACAATATTCATTGATTTTTGCGATTGAAAAACATCATGTTATTCATATACCAGAAATGATTGAAGCTACTGACTGAATGAAAGGAGCTGGCATCTCATTCTCTTTGAATCTTCTTTATCATGCTAAGAGGAGCAGGAAAAAGTAAAAAATTTCAGAATTGCACCTTGCAATGCGGAGAAATTACTGTTTGTGCATTTACAATATTCAATGATTTTTGCCATTGAAAAACGTCCAGAAATGATTGAAGCTACTGACTGAATGAAAGGAGCTGGCATCTCACTCTCTTTGAATCTTGTTTATCATGCTAAGAGGAGCAGGAAAAAGCAAAAAATTTCAGAATTGCACCTTGCAATGCGGAGAAATTACTGTTTGTGCATTTACAATATTCATTGATTTTTGCCATTGAAAAACGTCCAGAAATGATTGAAGCTACTGACTGAATGAAAGGAGCTGGCATCTCACTCTCTTTGAATCTTCTTTATCATGCTAAGAGGAGCAGGAAAAAGCCAAAAATTTCAGAATTGCACCTTGCAATGCGGAGAAATTACTGTTTGTGCATTTACAATATTCATTGATTTTTGCTATTGAAAAACATCATGTTATTCATATACCAGAAATGATTGAAGCTACTGACTGAATGAAAGGAGCTGGCATCTCACTCTCTTTGAATCTTCTTTATCATGCTAAGAGGAGCAGGAAAAAGCAAAAAATTTCAGAATTGCACCTTGCAATGCGGAGAAATTGCAGTTTGTGCATTTACAATATTCATTGATTTTTGCCATTGAAAAACGTCCAGAAATGATTGAAGCTACTGACTGAATGAAAGGAGCTGGCATCTCACTCTCTTTGAATCTTCTTTATCATGCTAAGAGGAGCAGGAAAAAGCAAAAAATTTCAGAATTGCACCTTGCAATGCGGAGAAATTACTGTTTGTGCATTTACAATATTCATTGATTTTTGCCATTGAAAAACATCATGTTATTCATATACCAGAAATGATTGAAGCTACTGACTGAATGAAAGGAGCTGGCATCTCACTCTCTTTGAATCTTCTTTATCATGCTAAGAGGAGCAGGAAAAAGCAAAAAATTTCAGAATTGCACCTTGCAATGCGGAGAAATTGCAGTTTGTGCATTTACAATATTCATTGATTTTTGCCATTGAAAAACGTCCAGAAATGATTGAAGCTACTGACTGAATGAAAGGAGCTGGCATCTCACTCTCTTTGAATCTTCTTTATCATGCTAAGAGGAGCAGGAAAAAGCAAAAAATTTCAGAATTGCACCTTGCAATGCGGAGAAATTACTGTTTGTGCATTTACAATATTCATTGATTTTTGCCATTGAAAAACGTCCAGAAATGATTGAAGCTACTGACTGAATGAAAGGAGCTGGCATCTCACTCTCTTTGAATCTTCTTTATCATGCTAAGAGGAGCAGGAAAAAGCAAAAAATTTCAGAATTGCACCTTGCAATGCGGAGAAATTACTGTTTGTGCATTTACAATAGTCATTGATTTTTGCCATTGAAAAATGTCCAGAAATGATTGAAGCTACTGACTGAATGAAAGGAGCTGGCATCTCACTCTCTTTGAATCTTCTTTATCATGCTAAGAGGAGCAGGAAAAAGCAAAAAATTTCAGAATTGCGCCTTGCAATGCGGAGAAATTACTGTTTGTGCATTTACAAAATTCATTGATTTTTGCCATTGAAAAACATCATGTTATTCATATACCAGAAATGATTGAAGCTACTGACTGAAGGAAAGGATCTGGCATCTCACTCTCTTTGAATCTTCTTTGTCATGCTAAGAGGAGCAGGAAAAAGCAAAAAATTTCAGAATTGCACCTTGCAATGCGGAGAAATTACTGTTTGTGCATTTACAATATTCATTGATTTTTGCCATTGAAAAATGTCCAGAAATGATTGAAGCTACTGACTGAATGAAAGGAGCTGGCATCTCACTCTCTTTGAATCTTCTTTATCATGCTAAGAGGAGCAGGAAAAAGCAAAACATTTCAGAATTGCACCTTGCAATGCGGAGAAATTACTGTTTGTGCATTTACAATATTCATTGATTTTTGCGATTGAAAAACATCATGTTATTCATATACCAGAAATGATTGAAGCTACTGACTGAATGAAAGGAGCTGGCATCTCACTCTCTTTGAATCTTCTTTATCATGCTAAGAGGAGCAGGAAAAAGTAAAAAATTTCAGAATTGCACCTTGCAATGCGGAGAAATTACTGTTTGTGCATTTACAATATTCAATGATTTTTGCCATTGAAAAACGTCCAGAAATGATTGAAGCTACTGACTGAATGAAAGGAGCTGGCATCTCACTCTCTTTGAATCTTCTTTATCATGCTAAGAGGAGCAGGAAAAAGCAAAAAATTTCAGAATTGCACCTTGCAATGCGGAGAAATTACTGTTTGTGCATTTACAATATTCATTGATTTTTGCCATTGAAAAACGTCCAGAAATGATTGAAGCTACTGACTGAATGAAAGGAGCTGGCATCTCACTCTCTTTGAATCTTCTTTATCATGCTAAGAGGAGCAGGAAAAAGCAAAAAATTTCAGAATTGCACCTTGCAATGCGGAGAAATTACTGTTTGTGCATTTACAATATTCATTGATTTTTGCCATTGAAAAATGTCCAGAAATGATTGAAGCTACTGACTGAATGAAAGGAGCTGGCATCTCACTCTCTTTGAATCTTCTTTATCATGCTAAGAGGAGCAGGAAAAAGCAAAAAATTTCAGAATTGCGCCTTGCAATGCGGAGAAATTACTGTTTGTGCATTTACAAAATTCATTGATTTTTGCCATTGAAAAACATCATGTTATTCATATACCAGAAATGATTGAAGCTACTGACTGAAGGAAAGGATCTGGCATCTCACTCTCTTTGAATCTTCTTTGTCATGCTAAGAGGAGCAGGAAAAAGCAAAAAATTTCAGAATTGCACCTTGCAATGCGGAGAAATTACTGTTTGTGCATTTACAATATTCATTGATTTTTGCCATTGAAAAACGTCCAGAAATGATTGAAGCTACTGACTGAATGAAAGGAGCTGGCATCTCACTCTCTTTGAATCTTCTTTATCATGCTAAGAGGAGCAGGAAAAAGCAAAACATTTCAGAATTGCACCTTGCAATGCGGAGAAATTACTGTTTGTGCATTTACAATATTCATTGATTTTTGCGATTGAAAAACATCATGTTATTCATATACCAGAAATGATTGAAGCTACTGACTGAATGAAAGGAGCTGGCATCTCACTCTCTTTGAATCTTCTTTATCATGCTAAGAGGAGCAGGAAAAAGTAAAAAATTTCAGAATTGCACCTTGCAATGCGGAGAAATTACTGTTTGTGCATTTACAATATTCAATGATTTTTGCCATTGAAAAACGTCCAGAAATGATTGAAGCTACTGACTGAATGAAAGGAGCTGGCATCTCACTCTCTTTGAATCTTCTTTATCATGCTAAGAGGAGCAGGAAAAAGCAAAAAATTTCAGAATTGCACCTTGCAATGCGGAGAAATTACTGTTTGTGCATTTACAATATTCATTGATTTTTGCCATTGAAAAACATCATGTTATTCATATACCAGAAATGATTGAAGCTACTGACTGAATGAAAGGAGCTGGCATCTCACTCTCTTTGAATCTTCTTTATCATGCTAAGAGGAGCAGGAAAAAGCAAAAAATTTCAGAATTGCACCTTGCAATGCGGAGAAATTGCAGTTTGTGCATTTACAATATTCATTGATTTTTGCCATTGAAAAACGTCCAGAAATGATTGAAGCTACTGACTGAATGAAAGGAGCTGGCATCTCACTCTCTTTGAATCTTCTTTATCATGCTAAGAGGAGCAGGAAAAAGCAAAAAATTTCAGAATTGCACCTTGCAATGCGGAGAAATTACTGTTTGTGCATTTACAATATTCATTGATTTTTGCCATTGAAAAACGTCCAGAAATGATTGAAGCTACTGACTGAATGAAAGGAGCTGGCATCTCACTCTCTTTGAATCTTCTTTATCATGCTAAGAGGAGCAGGAAAAAGCAAAAAATTTCAGAATTGCACCTTGCAATGCGGAGAAATTACTGTTTGTGCATTTACAATATTCATTGATTTTTGCCATTGAAAAATGTCCAGAAATGATTGAAGCTACTGACTGAATGAAAGGAGCTGGCATCTCACTCTCTTTGAATCTTCTTTATCATGCTAAGAGGAGCAGGAAAAAGCAAAAAATTTCAGAATTGCGCCTTGCAATGCGGAGAAATTACTGTTTGTGCATTTACAAAATTCATTGATTTTTGCCATTGAAAAACATCATGTTATTCATATACCAGAAATGATTGAAGCTACTGACTGAAGGAAAGGATCTGGCATCTCACTCTCTTTGAATCTTCTTTGTCATGCTAAGAGGAGCAGGAAAAAGCAAAAAATTTCAGAATTGCACCTTGCAATGCGGAGAAATTACTGTTTGTGCATTTACAATATTCATTGATTTTTGCCATTGAAAAACGTCCAGAAATGATTGAAGCTACTGACTGAATGAAAGGAGCTGGCATCTCACTCTCTTTGAATCTTCTTTATCATGCTAAGAGGAGCAGGAAAAAGCAAAACATTTCAGAATTGCACCTTGCAATGCGGAGAAATTACTGTTTGTGCATTTACAATATTCATTGATTTTTGCGATTGAAAAACATCATGTTATTCATATACCAGAAATGATTGAAGCTACTGACTGAATGAAAGGAGCTGGCATCTCACTCTCTTTGAATCTTCTTTATCATGCTAAGAGGAGCAGGAAAAAGTAAAAAATTTCAGAATTGCACCTTGCAATGCGGAGAAATTACTGTTTGTGCATTTACAATATTCAATGATTTTTGCCATTGAAAAACGTCCAGAAATGATTGAAGCTACTGACTGAATGAAAGGAGCTGGCATCTCACTCTCTTTGAATCTTCTTTATCATGCTAAGAGGAGCAGGAAAAAGCAAAAAATTTCAGAATTGCACCTTGCAATGCGGAGAAATTACTGTTTGTGCATTTACAATATTCATTGATTTTTGCCGCCATTGAAAAACATCATGTTATTCATATACCAGAAATGTTTGAAGCTACTGACTGAATGAAAGGAGCTGGCATCTCACTCTCTTTGAATCTTCTTTATCATGCTAAGAGGAGCAGGAAAAAGCAAAAAAATTTCAGAATTGCACCTTGCAATGCGAAGAAATTACTGTTTGTGCATTTACAATATTCATTGATTTTTGCCATTGAAAAACATCATGTTATTCATATACCAGAAATGTTTGATGCTACTGACTGAATGAAAGGAGCTGGCATCTCACTCTCTTTGAATCTTCTTTATCATGCTAAGAGGAGCAGGAAAAAGCAAAAAATTTCAGAATTGCACCTTGCAATGCGGAGAAATTACTGTTTGTGCATTTACAATATTCATTGATTTTTGCCATTGAAAAACGTCCAGAAATGATTGAAGCTACTGACTGAATGAAAGGAGCTGGCATCTCACTCTCTTTGAATCTTCTTTATCATGCTAAGAGGAGCAGGAAAAAGCAAAAAATTTCAGAATTGCACCTTGCAATGCGGAGAAATTACTGTTTGTGCATTTACAATATTCATTGATTTTTGCCATTGAAAAACATCATGTTATTCATATACCAGAAATGATTGAAGCTACTGACTGAATGAAAGGAGCTGGCATCTCACTCTCTTTGAATCTTCTTTATCATGCTAAGAGGAGCAGGAAAAAGTAAAAAATTTCAGAATTGCACCTTGCAATGCGGAGAAATTACTGTTTGTGCATTTACAATATTCATTGATTTTTGCCATTGAAAAACAGAATGTTATTCATATACCAGAAATGTTTGAAGCTACTGACTGAATGAAAGGAGCTGGCATCTCACTCTCTTTGAATCTTCTTTATCATGCTAAGAGGAGCAGGAAAAAGCAAAAAATTTCAGAATTGCACCTTGCAATGCGGAGAAATTACTGTTTGTGCATTTACAATATTCAATGATTTTTGCCATTGAAAAACGTCCAGAAATGATTGAAGCTACTGACTGAATGAAAGGAGCTGGCATCTCACTCTCTTTGAATCTTGTTTATCATGCTAAGAGGAGCAGGAAAAAGCAAAAAATTTCAGAATTGCACCTTGCAATGCGGAGAAATTACTGTTTGTGCATTTACAATATTCATTGATTTTTGCCATTGAAAAACGTCCAGAAATGATTGAAGCTACTGACTGAATGAAAGGAGCTGGCATCTCACTCTCTTTGAATCTTCTTTATCATGCTAAGAGGAGCAGGAAAAAGCAAAAAATTTCAGAATTGCACCTTGCAATGCGGAGAAATTGCAGTTTGTGCATTTACAATATTCATTGATTTTTGCCATTGAAAAACGTCCAGAAATGATTGAAGCTACTGACTGAATGAAAGGAGCTGGCATCTCACTCTCTTTGAATCTTCTTTATCATGCTAAGAGGAGCAGGAAAAAGCAAAAAATTTCAGAATTGCACCTTGCAATGCGGAGAAATTACTGTTTGTGCATTTACAATATTCATTGATTTTTGCCATTGAAAAACGTCCAGAAATGATTGAAGCTACTGACTGAATGAAAGGAGCTGGCATCTCACTCTCTTTGAATCTTCTTTATCATGCTAAGAGGAGCAGGAAAAAGCAAAAAATTTCAGAATTGCACCTTGCAATGCGGAGAAATTACTGTTTGTGCATTTACAATATTCATTGATTTTTGCCATTGAAAAATGTCCAGAAATGATTGAAGCTACTGACTGAATGAAAGGAGCTGGCATCTCACTCTCTTTGAATCTTCTTTATCATGCTAAGAGGAGCAGGAAAAAGCAAAAAATTTCAGAATTGCGCCTTGCAATGCGGAGAAATTACTGTTTGTGCATTTACAAAATTCATTGATTTTTGCCATTGAAAAACATCATGTTATTCATATACCAGAAATGATTGAAGCTACTGACTGAAGGAAAGGATCTGGCATCTCACTCTCTTTGAATCTTCTTTGTCATGCTAAGAGGAGCAGGAAAAAGCAAAAAATTTCAGAATTGCACCTTGCAATGCGGAGAAATTACTGTTTGTGCATTTACAATATTCATTGATTTTTGCCATTGAAAAACGTCCAGAAATGATTGAAGCTACTGACTGAATGAAAGGAGCTGGCATCTCACTCTCTTTGAATCTTCTTTATCATGCTAAGAGGAGCAGGAAAAAGCAAAACATTTCAGAATTGCACCTTGCAATGCGGAGAAATTACTGTTTGTGCATTTACAATATTCATTGATTTTTGCGATTGAAAAACATCATGTTATTCATATACCAGAAATGATTGAAGCTACTGACTGAATGAAAGGAGCTGGCATCTCACTCTCTTTGAATCTTCTTTATCATGCTAAGAGGAGCAGGAAAAAGTAAAAAATTTCAGAATTGCACCTTGCAATGCGGAGAAATTACTGTTTGTGCATTTACAATATTCAATGATTTTTGCCATTGAAAAACGTCCAGAAATGATTGAAGCTACTGACTGAATGAAAGGAGCTGGCATCTCACTCTCTTTGAATCTTCTTTATCATGCTAAGAGGAGCAGGAAAAAGCAAAAAATTTCAGAATTGCACCTTGCAATGCGGAGAAATTACTGTTTGTGCATTTACAATATTCATTGATTTTTGCCGCCATTGAAAAACATCATGTTATTCATATACCAGAAATGTTTGAAGCTACTGACTGAATGAAAGGAGCTGGCATCTCACTCTCTTTGAATCTTCTTTATCATGCTAAGAGGAGCAGGAAAAAGCAAAAAAATTTCAGAATTGCACCTTGCAATGCGAAGAAATTACTGTTTGTGCATTTACAATATTCATTGATTTTTGCCATTGAAAAACATCATGTTATTCATATACCAGAAATGTTTGATGCTACTGACTGAATGAAAGGAGCTGGCATCTCACTCTCTTTGAATCTTCTTTATCATGCTAAGAGGAGCAGGAAAAAGCAAAAAATTTCAGAATTGCACCTTGCAATGCGGAGAAATTACTGTTTGTGCATTTACAATATTCATTGATTTTTGCCATTGAAAAACGTCCAGAAATGATTGAAGCTACTGACTGAATGAAAGGAGCTGGCATCTCACTCTCTTTGAATCTTCTTTATCATGCTAAGAGGAGCAGGAAAAAGCAAAAAATTTCAGAATTGCACCTTGCAATGCGGAGAAATTACTGTTTGTGCATTTACAATATTCATTGATTTTTGCCATTGAAAAACATCATGTTATTCATATACCAGAAATGATTGAAGCTACTGACTGAATGAAAGGAGCTGGCATCTCACTCTCTTTGAATCTTCTTTATCATGCTAAGAGGAGCAGGAAAAAGTAAAAAATTTCAGAATTGCACCTTGCAATGCGGAGAAATTACTGTTTGTGCATTTACAATATTCATTGATTTTTGCCATTGAAAAACAGAATGTTATTCATATACCAGAAATGTTTGAAGCTACTGACTGAATGAAAGGAGCTGGCATCTCACTCTCTTTGAATCTTCTTTATCATGCTAAGAGGAGCAGGAAAAAGCAAAAAATTTCAGAATTGCACCTTGCAATGCGGAGAAATTACTGTTTGTGCATTTACAATATTCAATGATTTTTGCCATTGAAAAACGTCCAGAAATGATTGAAGCTACTGACTGAATGAAAGGAGCTGGCATCTCACTCTCTTTGAATCTTGTTTATCATGCTAAGAGGAGCAGGAAAAAGCAAAAAATTTCAGAATTGCACCTTGCAATGCGGAGAAATTACTGTTTGTGCATTTACAATATTCATTGATTTTTGCCATTGAAAAACGTCCAGAAATGATTGAAGCTACTGACTGAATGAAAGGAGCTGGCATCTCACTCTCTTTGAATCTTCTTTATCATGCTAAGAGGAGCAGGAAAAAGCAAAAAATTTCAGAATTGCACCTTGCAATGCGGAGAAATTACTGTTTGTGCATTTACAATATTCATTGATTTTTGCTATTGAAAAACATCATGTTATTCATATACCAGAAATGATTGAAGCTACTGACTGAATGAAAGGAGCTGGCATCTCACTCTCTTTGAATCTTCTTTATCATGCTAAGAGGAGCAGGAAAAAGCAAAAAATTTCAGAATTGCACCTTGCAATGCGGAGAAATTATAGTTTGTGCATTTACAATATTCATTGATTTTTGCCATTGAAAAACGTCCAGAAATGATTGAAGCTACTGACTGAATGAAAGGAGCTGGCATCTCACTCTCTTTGAATCTTCTTTATCATGCTAAGAGGAGCAGGAAAAAGCAAAAAATTTCAGAATTGCACCTTGCAATGCGGAGAAATTACTGTTTGTGCATTTACAATATTCATTGATTTTTGCCATTGAAAAACGTCCAGAAATGATTGAAGCTACTGACTGAATGAAAGGAGCTGGCATCTCACTCTCTTTGAGTCTTCTTTATCATGCTAAGAGGAGCAGGAAAAAGCAAAAAATTTCAGAATTGCACCTTGCAATGCGGAGAAATTACTGTTTGTGCATTTACAATATTCATTGATTTTTGCTATTGAAAAACATCATGTTATTCATATACCAGAAATGATTGAAGCTACTGACTGAATGAAAGGAGCTGGCATCTCACTCTCTTTGAATCTTCTTTATCATGCTAAGAGGAGCAGGAAAAAGCAAAAAATTTCAGAATTGCACCTTGCAATGCGGAGAAATTACAGTTTGTGCATTTACAATATTCATTGAATTTTGCCATTGAAAAGCGTCCAGAAATGATTGAAGCTACTGACTGAATGAAAGGAGCTGGCATCTCACTCTCTTTGAATCTTCTTTATCATGCTAAGAGGAGCAGGAAAAAACAAAAAATTTCAGAATTGCACCTTGCAATGCGGAGAAATTACTGTTTGTGCATTTACAATATTCATTGATTTTTGCCATTGAAAAACGTCCAGAAATGATTGAAGGTACTGACTGAATGAAAGGAGCTGGCATCTCACTCTCTTTGAATCTTCTTTATCATGCTAAGAGGAGCAGGAAAAAGCAAAAAATTTCAGAATTGCACCTTGCAATGCGGAGAAATTACTGTTTGTGCATTTACAATATTCATTGATTTTTGCCATTGAAAAACGTCCAGAAATGATTGAAGCTACTGACTGAATGAAAGGAGCTGGCATCTCACTCTCTTTGAATCTTCTTTATCATGCTAAGAGGAGCAGGAAAAAGCAAAAAATTTCAGAATTGCACCTTGCAATGCGGAGAAATTACTGTTTGTGCATTTACAATATTCATTGATTTTTGCCATTGAAAAATGTCCAGAAATGATTGAAGCTACTGACTGAATGAAAGGAGCTGGCATCTCACTCTCTTTGAATCTTCTTTATCATGCTAAGAGGAGCAGGAAAAAGCAAAAAATTTCAGAATTGCGCCTTGCAATGCGGAGAAATTACTGTTTGTGCATTTACAAAATTCATTGATTTTTGCCATTGAAAAATATCATGTTATTCATATACCAGAAATGATTGATGTTTTTCAATGGCAAAAATCAATGAATATTGTAAATGCACAAACAGTAATTTCTCCGCATTGCAAGGTGCAATTCTGAAATTTTTTGCTTTTTCCTGCTAATCCTAGCATGATAAAGAAGATTCAAAGAGAGTGAGATGCCAGCTCCTTTCATTCAGTCAGTAGCTTCAAACATTTCTGGACGTTTTTCAATGGCAAAAATCAATGAATATTGTAAATGCACAAACAGTAATATCTCCACATTGCAAGGTGCAATTCTGAAATTTTTTGCTTTTTCCTGTTAATCCTAGCATGATAAAGAAGATTTAAAGAGAGTGAGATGCCAGCTCCTTTCATTCAGTCAGTAGCTTCAAACATTTCTGGTATATGAAAAACATGTTTTTCAATGGCAAAAATCAATGAATATTGTAAATGCACAAACAGTAATATCTCCACATTGCAAGGTGCAATTCTGAAATTTTTTGCTTTTTCCTGCTAATCCTAGCATGATAAAGAAGATTCAAAGAGAGTGAGATGCCAGCTCCTTTCATTCAGTCAGTAGCTTCAAACATTTCTGGTATATGAAAAACATGTTTTTCAATGGCAAAAATCAATGAATATTGTAAATGCACAAACAGTAATATCTCCACATTGCAAGGTGCAATTCTGAAATTTTTTGCTTTTTCCTGCTAATCCTAGCATGATAAAGAAGATTCAAAGAGAGTGAGATGCCAGCTCCTTTCATTCAGTCAGTAGCTTCAAACATTTCTGGACGTTTTTCAATGGCAAAAATCAATGAATATTGTAAATGCACAAACAGTAATATCTCCACATTGCAAGGTGCAATTCTGAAATTTTTTGCTTTTTCCTGCTAATCCTAGCATGATAAAGAAGATTCAAAGAGAGTGAGATGCCAGCTCCTTTCATTCAGTCAGTAGCTTCAAACATTTCTGGACGTTTTTCAATGGCAAAAATCAATGAATATTGTAAATGCACAAACAGTAATATCTCCACATTGCAAGGTGCAATTCTGAAATTTTTTGCTTTTTCCTGTTAATCCTAGCATGATAAAGAAGATTCAAAGAGAGTGAGATGCCAGCTCCTTTCATTCAGTCAGTAGCTTCAAACATTTCTGGTATATGAAAAACATGTTTTTCAATGGCAAAAATCAATGAATATTGTAAATGCACAAACAGTAATATCTCCACATTGCAAGGTGCAATTCTGAAATTTTTTGTTTTTTCCTGTTAATCCTAGCATGATAAAGAAGATTCAAAGAGAGTGAGATGCCAGCTCCTTTCATTCAGTCAGTAGCTTCAAACATTTCTGGTATATGAAAAACATGTTTTTCAATGGCAAAAATCAATGAATATTGTAAATGCACAAACAGTAATATCTCCACATTGCAAGGTGCAATTCTGAAATTTTTTGCTTTTTCCTGCTAATCCTAGCATGATAAAGAAGATTCAAAGAGAGTGAGATGCCAGCTCCTTTCATTCAGTCAGTAGCTTCAAACATTTCTGGTATATGAAAAACATGTTTTTCAATGGCAAAAATCAATGAATATTGTAAATGCACAAACAGTAATATCTCCACATTGCAAGGTGCAATTCTGAAATTTTTTGCTTTTTCCTGCTAATCCTAGCATGATAAAGAAGATTCAAAGAGAGTGAGATGCCAGCTCCTTTCATTCAGTCAGTAGCTTCAAACATTTCTGGTATATGAAAAACATGTTTTTCAATGGCAAAAATCAATGAATATTGTAAATGCACAAACAGTAATATCTCCACATTGCAAGGTGCAATTCTGAATTTTTTTGCTTTTTCCTGCTAATCCTAGCATGATAAAGAAGATTCAAAGAGAGTGAGATGCCAGCTCCTTTCATTCAGTCAGTAGCTTCAAACATTTCTGGTATATGAAAAACATGTTTTTCAATGGCAAAAATCAATGAATATTGTAAATGCACAAACAGTAATATCTCCACATTGCAAGGTGCAATTCTGAAATTTTTAGCTTTTTCCTGTTAATCCTAGCATGATAAAGAAGATTCAAAGAGAGTGAGATGCCAGCTCCTTTCATTCAGTCAGTAGCTTCAAACATTTCTGGACGTTTTTCAATGGCAAAAATCAATGAATATTGTAAATGCACAAACAGTAATATCTCCACATTGCAAGGTGCAATTCTGAAATTTTTTGCTTTTTCCTGTTAATCCTAGCATGATAAAGAAGATTCAAAGAGAGTGAGATACCAGCTCCTTTCATTCAGTCAGTAGCTTCAAACATTTCTGGTATATGAAAAACATGTTTTTCAATGGCAAAAATCAATGAATATTGTAAATGCACAAACAGTAATATCTCCACATTGCAAGGTGCAATTCTGAAATTTTTTGCTTTTTCCTGCTAATCCTAGCATGATAAAGAAGATTCAAAGAGAGTGAGATGCCAGCTCCTTTCATTCCGTCAGTAGCTTCAAACATTTCTGGTATATGAAAAACATGTTTTTCAATGGCAAAAATCAATGAATATTGTAAATGCACAAACAGTAATATCTCCACATTGCAAGGTGCAATTCTGAAATTTTTTGCTTTTTCCTGCTTATCCTAGCATGATAAAGAAGATTCAAAGAGAGTGAGATGCCAGCTCCTTTCATTCAGTCAGTAGCTTCAAACATTTCTGGACGTTTTTCAATGGCAAAATCAATGAATATTGTAAATGCACAAACAGTAATATCTCCACATTGCAAGGTGCAATTCTGAAATTTTTTGCTTTTTCCTGTTAATCCTAGCATGATAAAGAAGATTCAAAGACAGTGAGATGCCAGCTCCTTTCATTCAGTCAGTAGCTTCAAACATTTCTGGTATATGAAAAACATGTTTTTCAATGGCAAAAATCAATGAATATTGTAAATGCACAAACAGTAATATCTCCACATTGCAAGGTGCAATTCTGAAATTTTTTGCTTTTTCCTGCTAATCCTAGCATGATAAAGAAGATTCAAAGAGAGTGAGATGCCAGCTCCTTTCATTCCGTCAGTAGCTTCAAACATTTCTGGTATATGAAAAACATGTTTTTCAATGGCAAAAATCAATGAATATTGTAAATGCACAAACAGTAATATCTCCACATTGCAAGGTGCAATTCTGAAATTTTTGGCTTTTTCCTGCTAATCCTAGCATGATAAAGAAGATTCAAAGAGAGTGAGATGCCAGCTCCTTTCATTCAGTCAGTAGCTTCAAACATTTCTGGACATTTTTCAATGGCAAAATCAATGAATATTGTAAATGCACAAACAGTAATATCTCCACATTGCAAGGTGCAATTCTGAAATTTTTTGCTTTTTCCTGCTAATCCTAGCATGATAAAGAAGATTCAAAGAGAGTGAGATGCCAGCTAATTTCATTCAGTCAGTAGCTTCAAACATTTCTGGACGTTTTTCAATGGCAAAAATCAATGAATATTGTAAATGCACAAACAGTAATATCTCCACATTGCAAGGTGCAATTCTGAAATTTTTTGCTTTTTCCTGCTAATCCTAGCATGATAAAGAAGATTCAAAGAGAGTGAGATGCCAGCTCCTTTCATTCAGTCAGTAGCTTCAAACATTTCTTGTATATGAAAAACATGTTTTTCAATGGCAAAAATCAATGAATTTTGTAAATGCACAAACAGTAATATCTCCACATTGCAAGGTGCAATTCTGAAATTTTTTGCTTTTTCCTGCTAATCCTAGCATGATAAAGAAGATTCAAAGAGAGTGAGATACCAGCTCCTTTCATTCAGTCAGTAGCTTCAAACATTTCTGGACGTTTTTCAATGGCAAAAATCAATGAATATTGTAAATGCACAAACAGTAATATCTCCACATTGCAAGGTGCAATTCTGAAATTTTTTGCTTTTTCCTGTTAATCCTAGCATGATAAAGAAGATTCAACGAGAGTGAGATGCCAGCTCCTTTCATTCAAGTCAGTAGCTTCAAACATTTCTGGTATATGAAAAACATGTTTTTCAATGGCAAAAATCAATGAATATTGTAAATGCACAAACAGTAATATCTCCACATTGCAAGGTGCAATTCTGAAATTTTTTGCTTTTTCCTGCTTATCCTAGCATGATAAAGAAGATTCAAAGAGAGTGAGATGCCAGCTCCTTTCATTCAGTCAGTAGCTTCAAACATTTCTGGTATATGAAAAACATGTTTTTCAATGGCAAAAATCAATGAATATTGTAAATGCACAAACAGTAATATCTCCACATTGCAAGGTGCAATTCTGAAATTTTTTTGCTTTTTCCTGCTAATCCTAGCATGATAAAGAAGATTTAAAGAGAGTGAGATGCCAGCTCCTTTCATTCAGTCAGTAGCTTCAAACATTTCTGGACGTTTTTCAATGGCAAAATCAATGAATATTGTAAATGCACAAACAGTAATATCTCCACATTGCAAGGTGCAATTCTGAAATTTTTTGCTTTTTCCTGTTAATCCTAGCATGATAAAGAAGATTCAAAGACAGTGAGATGCCAGCTCCTTTCATTCAGTCAGTAGCTTCAAACATTTCTGGTATATGAAAAACATGTTTTTCAATGGCAAAAATCAATGAATATTGTAAATGCACAAACAGTAATATCTCCACATTGCAAGGTGCAATTCTGAAATTTTTTGCTTTTCCTGCTAATCCTAGCATGATAAAGAAGATTCAAAGAGAGTGAGATGCCAGCTCCTTTCATTCAGTCAGTAGCTTCAAACATTTCTGGACGTTTTTCAATGGCAAAAATCAATGAATATTGTAAATGCACAAACAGTAATATCTCCACATTGCAAGGTGCAATTCTGAAATTTTTTGCTTTTTCCTGCTAATCCTAGCATGATAAAGAAGATTCAAAGAGAGTGAGATGCCAGCTCCTTTCATTCAGTCAGTAGCTTCAAACATTTCTTGTATATGAAAAACATGTTTTTCAATGGCAAAAATCAATGAATATTGTAAATGCACAAACAGCAATATCTCCACATTGCAAGGTGCAATTCTGAAATTTTTTGCTTTTTCCTGCTAATCCTAGCATGATAAAGAAGATTCAAAGAGAGTGAGATGCCAGCTCCTTTCATTCAGCAGTAGCTTCAAACATTTCTGGACGTTTTTCAATGGCAAAAATCAATGAATATTGTAAATGCACAAACAGTAATATCTCCACATTGCAAGGTGCAATTCTGAAATTTTTTGCTTTTTCCTGTTAATCCTAGCATGATAAAGAAGATTCAAAGAGAGTGAGATGCCAGCTCCTTTCATTCAGTCAGTAGCTTCAAACATTTCTGGTATATGAAAAACATGTTTTTCAATGGCAAAAATCAATGAATATTGTAAATGCACAAACAGTAATATCTCCACATTGCAAGGTGCAATTCTGAAATTTTTTGCTTTTTCCTGCTAATCCTAGCATGATAAAGAAGATTCAAAGAGAGTGAGATGCCAGCTCCTTTCATTCAGTCAGTAGCTTCAAACATTTCTGGTATATGAAAAACATGTTTTTCAATGGCAAAAATCAATGAATATTGTAAATGCACAAACAGTAATATCTCCACATTGCAAGGTGCAATTCTGAAATTTTTTGCTTTTTCCTGCTAATCCAAGCATGATAAAGAAGATTCAAAGAGAGTGAGATGCCAGCTCCTTTCATTCAGTCAGTAGCTTCAAACATTTCTGGTATATGAATAACATGATGTTTTTCAATGGCAAAAATCAATGAATATTGTAAATGCACAAACAGTAATTTCTCCGCATTGCAAGGTGCAATTCTGAAATTTTTTGCTTTTTCCTGCTAATCCTAGCATGATAAAGAAGATTCAAAGAGAGTGAGATGCCAGCTCCTTTCATTCAGTCAGTAGCTTCAAACATTTCTGGTATATGAAAAACATGTTTTTCAATGGCAAAAATCAATGAATATTGTAAATGCACAAACAGTAATATCTCCACATTGCAAGGTGCAATTCTGAAATTTTTAGCTTTTTCCTGTTAATCCTAGCATGATAAAGAAGATTCAAAGAGAGTGAGATGCCAGCTCCTTTCATTCAGTCAGTAGCTTCAAACATTTCTGGACGTTTTTCAATGGCAAAAATCAATGAATATTGTAAATGCACAAACAGTAATATCTCCACATTGCAAGGTGCAATTCTGAAATTTTTTGCTTTTTCCTGTTAATCCTAGCATGATAAAGAAGATTCAAAGAGAGTGAGATACCAGCTCCTTTCATTCAGTCAGTAGCTTCAAACATTTCTGGTATATGAAAAACATGTTTTTCAATGGCAAAAATCAATGAATATTGTAAATGCACAAACAGTAATATCTCCACATTGCAAGGTGCAATTCTGAAATTTTTTGCTTTTTCCTGCTAATCCTAGCATGATAAAGAAGATTCAAAGAGAGTGAGATGCCAGCTAATTTCATTCAGTCAGTAGCTTCAAACATTTCTGGACGTTTTTCAATGGCAAAAATCAATGAATATTGTAAATGCACAAACAGTAATATCTCCACATTGCAAGGTGCAATTCTGAAATTTTTTGCTTTTTCCTGCTAATCCTAGCATGATAAAGAAGATTCAAAGAGAGTGAGATGCCAGCTCCTTTCATTCAGTCAGTAGCTTCAAACATTTCTTGTATATGAAAAACATGTTTTTCAATGGCAAAAATCAATGAATATTGTAAATGCATAAACAGTAATATCTCCACATTGCAAGGTGCAATTCTGAAATTTTTTGCTTTTTCCTGCTAATCCTAGCATGATAAAGAAGATTCAAAGAGAGTGAGATACCAGCTCCTTTCATTCAGTCAGTAGCTTCAAACATTTCTGGACGTTTTTCAATGGCAAAAATCAATGAATATTGTAAATGCACAAACAGTAATATCTCCACATTGCAAGGTGCAATTCTGAAATTTTTTGCTTTTTCCTGCTAATCCTAGCATGATAAAGAAGATTCAAAGAGAGTGAGATGCCAGCTCCTTTCATTCAGTCAGTAGCTTCAAACATTTCTGGTATATGAAAAACATGTTTTTCAATGGCAAAAATCAATGAATATTGTAAATGCACAAACAGTAATATCTCCACATTGCAAGGTGCAATTCTGAAATTTTTAGCTTTTTCCTGTTAATCCTAGCATGATAAAGAAGATTCAAAGAGAGTGAGATGCCAGCTCCTTTCATTCAGTCAGTAGCTTCAAACATTTCTGGACGTTTTTCAATGGCAAAAATCAATGAATATTGTAAATGCACAAACAGTAATATCTCCACATTGCAAGGTGCAATTCTGAAATTTTTTGCTTTTTCCTGTTAATCCTAGCATGATAAAGAAGATTCAAAGAGAGTGAGATACCAGCTCCTTTCATTCAGTCAGTAGCTTCAAACATTTCTGGTATATGAAAAACATGTTTTTCAATGGCAAAAATCAATGAATATTGTAAATGCACAAACAGTAATATCTCCACATTGCAAGGTGCAATTCTGAAATTTTTTGCTTTTTCCTGCTAATCCTAGCATGATAAAGAAGATTCAAAGAGAGTGAGATGCCAGCTAATTTCATTCAGTCAGTAGCTTCAAACATTTCTGGACGTTTTTCAATGGCAAAAATCAATGAATATTGTAAATGCACAAACAGTAATATCTCCACATTGCAAGGTGCAATTCTGAAATTTTTTGCTTTTTCCTGCTAATCCTAGCATGATAAAGAAGATTCAAAGAGAGTGAGATGCCAGCTCCTTTCATTCAGTCAGTAGCTTCAAACATTTCTTGTATATGAAAAACATGTTTTTCAATGGCAAAAATCAATGAATATTGTAAATGCATAAACAGTAATATCTCCACATTGCAAGGTGCAATTCTGAAATTTTTTGCTTTTTCCTGCTAATCCTAGCATGATAAAGAAGATTCAAAGAGAGTGAGATACCAGCTCCTTTCATTCAGTCAGTAGCTTCAAACATTTCTGGACGTTTTTCAATGGCAAAAATCAATGAATATTGTAAATGCACAAACAGTAATATCTCCACATTGCAAGGCGCAATTCTGAAATTTTTTGCTTTTTCCTGTTAATCCTAGCATGATAAAGAAGATTCAAAGAGAGTGAGATGCCAGCTCCTTTCATTCAAGTCAGTAGCTTCAAACATTTCTGGTATATGAAAAACATGTTTTTCAATGGCAAAAATCAATGAATATTGTAAATGCACAAACAGTAATATCTCCACATTGCAGGGTGCAATTCTGAAATTTTTTTGCTTTTTCCTGCTAATCCTAGCATGATAAAGAAGATTCAAAGAGAGTGAGATGCCAGCTCCTTTCATTCAGTCAGTAGCTTCAAACATTTCTGGACGTTTTTCAATGGCAAAATCAATGAATATTGTAAATGCACAAACAGTAATATCTCCACATTGCAAGGTGCAATTCTGAAATTTTTTGCTTTTTCCTGTTAATCCTAGCATGATAAAGAAGATTCAAAGACAGTGAGATGCCAGCTCCTTTCATTCAGTCAGTAGCTTCAAACATTTCTGGTATATGAAAAACATGTTTTTCAATGGCAAAAATCAATGAATATTGTAAATGCACAAACAGTAATATCTCCACATTGCAAGGTGCAATTCTGAAATTTTTTGCTTTTTCCTGCTAATCCTAGCATGATAAAGAAGATTCAAAGAGAGTGAGATGCCAGCTCCTTTCATTCCGTCAGTAGCTTCAAACATTTCTGGTATATGAAAAACATGTTTTTCAATGGCAAAAATCAATGAATATTGTAAATGCACAAACAGTAATATCTCCACATTGCAAGGTGCAATTCTGAAATTTTTTGCTTTTTCCTGCTTATCCTAGCATGATAAAGAAGATTCAAAGAGAGTGAGATGCCAGCTCCTTTCATTCAGTCAGTAGCTTCAAACATTTCTGGACGTTTTTCAATGGCAAAATCAATGAATATTGTAAATGCACAAACAGTAATATCTCCACATTGCAAGGTGCAATTCTGAAATTTTTTGCTTTTTCCTGTTAATCCTAGCATGATAAAGAAGATTCAAAGACAGTGAGATGCCAGCTCCTTTCATTCAGTCAGTAGCTTCAAACATTTCTGGTATATGAAAAACATGTTTTTCAATGGCAAAAATCAATGAATATTGTAAATGCACAAACAGTAATATCTCCACATTGCAAGGTGCAATTCTGAAATTTTTTGCTTTTTCCTGCTAATCCTAGCATGATAAAGAAGATTCAAAGAGAGTGAGATGCCAGCTCCTTTCATTCCGTCAGTAGCTTCAAACATTTCTGGTATATGAAAAACATGTTTTTCAATGGCAAAAATCAATGAATATTGTAAATGCACAAACAGTAATATCTCCACATTGCAAGGTGCAATTCTGAAATTTTTTGCTTTTTCCAGCTAATCCTAGCATGATAAAGAAGATTCAAAGATAGTGAGATGCCAGCTCCTTTCATTCAGTCAGTAGCTTCAAACATTTCTGGACATTTTTCAATGGCAAAATCAATGAATATTGTAAATGCACAAACAGTAATATCTCCACATTGCAAGGTGCAATTCTGAAATTTTTTGCTTTTTCCTGCTAATCCTAGCATGATAAAGAAGATTCAAAGAGAGTGAGATGCCAGCTAATTTCATTCAGTCAGTAGCTTCAAACATTTCTGGACGTTTTTCAATGGCAAAAATCAATGAATATTGTAAATGCACAAACAGTAATATCTCCACATTGCAAGGTGCAATTCTGAAATTTTTTGCTTTTTCCTGCTAATCCTAGCATGATAAAGAAGATTCAAAGAGAGTGAGATGCCAGCTCCTTTCATTCAGTCAGTAGCTTCAAACATTTCTTGTATATGAAAAACATGTTTTTCAATGGCAAAAATCAATGAATATTGTAAATGCACAAACAGTAATATCTCCACATTGCAAGGTGCAATTCTGAAATTTTTTGCTTTTTCCTGCTAATCCTAGCATGATAAAGAAGATTCAAAGAGAGTGAGATACCAGCTCCTTTCATTCAGTCAGTAGCTTCAAACATTTCTGGACGTTTTTCAATGGCAAAAATCAATGAATATTGTAAATGCACAAACAGTAATATCTCCACATTGCAAGGTGCAATTCTGAAATTTTTTGCTTTTTCCTGTTATTCCTAGCATGATAAAGAAGATTCAACGAGAGTGAGATGCCAGCTATTTTCATTCAAGTCAGTAGCTTCAAACATTTCTGGTATATGAAAAACATGTTTTTCAATGGCAAAAATCAATGAATATTGTAAATGCACAAACAGTAATATCTCCACATTGCAAGGTGCAATTCTGAAATTTTTTGCTTTTTCCTGCTTATCCTAGCATGATAAAGAAGATTCAAAGAGAGTGAGATGCCAGCTCCTTTCATTCAGTCAGTAGCTTCAAACATTTCTGGTATATGAAAAACATGTTTTTCAATGGCAAAAATCAATGAATATTGTAAATGCACAAACAGTAATATCTCCACATTGCAAGGTGCAATTCTGAAATTTTTTTGCTTTTTCCTGCTAATCCTAGCATGATAAAGAAGATTTAAAGAGAGTGAGATGCCAGCTCCTTTCATTCAGTCAGTAGCTTCAAACATTTCTGGACGTTTTTCAATGGCAAAATCAATGAATATTGTAAATGCACAAACAGTAATATCTCCACATTGCAAGGTGCAATTCTGAAATTTTTTGCTTTTTCCTGTTAATCCTAGCATGATAAAGAAGATTCAAAGACAGTGAGATGCCAGCTCCTTTCATTCAGTCAGTAGCTTCAAACATTTCTGGTATATGAAAAACATGTTTTTCAATGGCAAAAATCAATGAATATTGTAAATGCACAAACAGTAATATCTCCACATTGCAAGGTGCAATTCTGAAATTTTTTGCTTTTTCCTGCTAATCCTAGCATGATAAAGAAGATTCAAAGAGAGTGAGATGCCAGCTCCTTTCATTCAGTCAGTAGCTTCAAACATTTCTGGACGTTTTTCAATGGCAAAAATCAATGAATATTGTAAATGCACAAACAGTAATATCTCCACATTGCAAGGTGCAATTCTGAAATTTTTTGCTTTTTCCTGCTAATCCTAGCATGATAAAGAAGATTCAAAGAGAGTGAGATGCCAGCTCCTTTCATTCAGTCAGTAGCTTCAAACATTTCTTGTATATGAAAAACATGTTTTTCAATGGCAAAAATCAATGAATATTGTAAATGCACAAACAGCAATATCTCCACATTGCAAGGTGCAATTCTGAAATTTTTTGCTTTTTCCTGCTAATCCTAGCATGATAAAGAAGATTCAAAGAGAGTGAGATGCCAGCTCCTTTCATTCAGCAGTAGCTTCAAACATTTCTGGACGTTTTTCAATGGCAAAAATCAATGAATATTGTAAATGCACAAACAGTAATATCTCCACATTGCAAGGTGCAATTCTGAAATTTTTTGCTTTTTCCTGTTAATCCTAGCATGATAAAGAAGATTCAAAGAGAGTGAGATGCCAGCTCCTTTCATTCAGTCAGTAGCTTCAAACATTTCTGGTATATGAAAAACATGTTTTTCAATGGCAAAAATCAATGAATATTGTAAATGCACAAACAGTAATATCTCCACATTGCAAGGTGCAATTCTGAAATTTTTTGCTTTTTCCTGCTAATCCTAGCATGATAAAGAAGATTCAAAGAGAGTGAGATGCCAGCTCCTTTCATTCAGTCAGTAGCTTCAAACATTTCTGGTATATGAAAAACATGTTTTTCAATGGCAAAAATCAATGAATATTGTAAATGCACAAACAGTAATATCTCCACATTGCAAGGTGCAATTCTGAAATTTTTTGCTTTTTCCTGCTAATCCAAGCATGATAAAGAAGATTCAAAGAGAGTGAGATGCCAGCTCCTTTCATTCAGTCAGTAGCTTCAAACATTTCTGGTATATGAATAACATGATGTTTTTCAATGGCAAAAATCAATGAATATTGTAAATGCACAAACAGTAATTTCTCCGCATTGCAAGGTGCAATTCTGAAATTTTTTGCTTTTTCCTGCTCCTCTTAGCATGATAAAGAAGATTCAAAGAGAGTGAGATGCCAGCTCCTTTCATTCAGTCAGTAGCTTCAAACATTTCTGGTATATGAATAACATGATGTTTTTCAATGGAAAAAATCAATGAATATTGTAAATGCACAAACAGTAATTTCTCCGCATTGCAAGGTGCAATTCTGAAATTTTTTGCTTTTTCCTGCTCCTCTTAGCATGATAAAGACGATTCAAAGAGAGTGAGATGCCAGCTCCTTTCATTCAGTCAGTAGCTTCAATCATTTCTGGACGTTTTTCAATGGCAAAAATCAATGAATATTGTAAATGCACAAACAGTAATTTCTCCGCATTGCAAGGTGCAATTCTGAAATTTTTTGCTTTTTCCTGCTCCTCTTAGCATGATAAAGAAAATTCAGAGTGAGATGCCAGCTGCTTTCATTCAGTCAGTAGCTTCAAACATTTCTGGACGTTTTTCAATGGCAAAATCAATGAATATTGTAAATGCACAAACAGTAATATCTCCACATTGCAAGGTGCAATTCTGAAATTTTTTGCTTTTTCCTGTTAATCCTAGCATGATAAAGAAGATTCAAAGACAGTGAGATGCCAGCTCCTTTCATTCAGTCAGTAGCTTCAAACATTTCTGGTATATGAAAAACATGTTTTTCAATGGCAAAAATCAATGAATATTGTAAATGCACAAACAGTAATATCTCCACATTGCAAGGTGCAATTCTGAAATTTTTTGCTTTTTCCTGCTAATCCTAGCATGATAAAGAAGATTCAAAGAGAGTGAGATGCCAGCTCCTTTCATTCAGTCAGTAGCTTCAAACATTTCTGGACGTTTTTCAATGGCAAAAATCAATGAATATTGTAAATGCACAAACAGTAATATCTCCACATTGCAAGGTGCAATTCTGAAATTTTTTGCTTTTTCCTGCTAATCCTAGCATGATAAAGAAGATTCAAAGAGAGTGAGATGCCAGCTCCTTTCATTCAGTCAGTAGCTTCAAACATTTCTTGTATATGAAAAACATGTTTTTCAATGGCAAAAATCAATGAATATTGTAAATGCACAAACAGCAATATCTCCACATTGCAAGGTGCAATTCTGAAATTTTTTGCTTTTTCCTGCTAATCCTAGCATGATAAAGAAGATTCAAAGAGAGTGAGATGCCAGCTCCTTTCATTCAGCAGTAGCTTCAAACATTTCTGGACGTTTTTCAATGGCAAAAATCAATGAATATTGTAAATGCACAAACAGTAATATCTCCACATTGCAAGGTGCAATTCTGAAATTTTTTGCTTTTTCCTGTTAATCCTAGCATGATAAAGAAGATTCAAAGAGAGTGAGATGCCAACTCCTTTCATTCAGTCAGTAGCTTCAAACATTTCTGGTATATGAAAAACATGTTTTTCAATGGCAAAAATCAATGAATATTGTAAATGCACAAACAGTAATATCTCCACATTGCAAGGTGCAATTCTGAAATTTTTTGCTTTTTCCTGCTAATCCTAGCATGATAAAGAAGATTCAAAGAGAGTGAGATGCCAGCTCCTTTCATTCAGTCAGTAGCTTCAAACATTTCTGGTATATGAAAAACATGTTTTTCAATGGCAAAAATCAATGAATATTGTAAATGCACAAACAGTAATATCTCCACATTGCAAGGTGCAATTCTGAAATTTTTTGCTTTTTCCTGCTAATCCAAGCATGATAAAGAAGATTCAAAGAGAGTGAGATGCCAGCTCCTTTCATTCAGTCAGTAGCTTCAAACATTTCTGGTATATGAATAACATGATGTTTTTCAATGGCAAAAATCAATGAATATTGTAAATGCACAAACAGTAATTTCTCCGCATTGCAAGGTGCAATTCTGAAATTTTTTGCTTTTTCCTGCTAATCCTAGCATGATAAAGAAGATTCAAAGAGAGTGAGATGCCAGCTCCTTTCATTCAGTCAGTAGCTTCAAACATTTCTGGTATATGAAAAACATGTTTTTCAATGGCAAAAATCAATGAATATTGTAAATGCACAAACAGTAATATCTCCACATTGCAAGGTGCAATTCTGAAATTTTTAGCTTTTTCCTGTTAATCCTAGCATGATAAAGAAGATTCAAAGAGAGTGAGATGCCAGCTCCTTTCATTCAGTCAGTAGCTTCAAACATTTCTGGACGTTTTTCAATGGCAAAAATCAATGAATATTGTAAATGCACAAACAGTAATATCTCCACATTGCAAGGTGCAATTCTGAAATTTTTTGCTTTTTCCTGTTAATCCTAGCATGATAAAGAAGATTCAAAGAGAGTGAGATACCAGCTCCTTTCATTCAGTCAGTAGCTTCAAACATTTCTGGTATATGAAAAACATGTTTTTCAATGGCAAAAATCAATGAATATTGTAAATGCACAAACAGTAATATCTCCACATTGCAAGGTGCAATTCTGAAATTTTTTGCTTTTTCCTGCTAATCCTAGCATGATAAAGAAGATTCAAAGAGAGTGAGATGCCAGCTAATTTCATTCAGTCAGTAGCTTCAAACATTTCTGGACGTTTTTCAATGGCAAAAATCAATGAATATTGTAAATGCACAAACAGTAATATCTCCACATTGCAAGGTGCAATTCTGAAATTTTTTGCTTTTTCCTGCTAATCCTAGCATGATAAAGAAGATTCAAAGAGAGTGAGATGCCAGCTCCTTTCATTCAGTCAGTAGCTTCAAACATTTCTTGTATATGAAAAACATGTTTTTCAATGGCAAAAATCAATGAATATTGTAAATGCATAAACAGTAATATCTCCACATTGCAAGGTGCAATTCTGAAATTTTTTGCTTTTTCCTGCTAATCCTAGCATGATAAAGAAGATTCAAAGAGAGTGAGATACCAGCTCCTTTCATTCAGTCAGTAGCTTCAAACATTTCTGGACGTTTTTCAATGGCAAAAATCAATGAATATTGTAAATGCACAAACAGTAATATCTCCACATTGCAAGGTGCAATTCTGAAATTTTTTGCTTTTTCCTGCTAATCCTAGCATGATAAAGAAGATTCAAAGAGAGTGAGATGCCAGCTCCTTTCATTCAGTCAGTAGCTTCAAACATTTCTGGTATATGAAAAACATGTTTTTCAATGGCAAAAATCAATGAATATTGTAAATGCACAAACAGTAATATCTCCACATTGCAAGGTGCAATTCTGAAATTTTTAGCTTTTTCCTGTTAATCCTAGCATGATAAAGAAGATTCAAAGAGAGTGAGATGCCAGCTCCTTTCATTCAGTCAGTAGCTTCAAACATTTCTGGACGTTTTTCAATGGCAAAAATCAATGAATATTGTAAATGCACAAACAGTAATATCTCCACATTGCAAGGTGCAATTCTGAAATTTTTTGCTTTTTCCTGTTAATCCTAGCATGATAAAGAAGATTCAAAGAGAGTGAGATACCAGCTCCTTTCATTCAGTCAGTAGCTTCAAACATTTCTGGTATATGAAAAACATGTTTTTCAATGGCAAAAATCAATGAATATTGTAAATGCACAAACAGTAATATCTCCACATTGCAAGGTGCAATTCTGAAATTTTTTGCTTTTTCCTGCTAATCCTAGCATGATAAAGAAGATTCAAAGAGAGTGAGATGCCAGCTAATTTCATTCAGTCAGTAGCTTCAAACATTTCTGGACGTTTTTCAATGGCAAAAATCAATGAATATTGTAAATGCACAAACAGTAATATCTCCACATTGCAAGGTGCAATTCTGAAATTTTTTGCTTTTTCCTGCTAATCCTAGCATGATAAAGAAGATTCAAAGAGAGTGAGATGCCAGCTCCTTTCATTCAGTCAGTAGCTTCAAACATTTCTTGTATATGAAAAACATGTTTTTCAATGGCAAAAATCAATGAATATTGTAAATGCATAAACAGTAATATCTCCACATTGCAAGGTGCAATTCTGAAATTTTTTGCTTTTTCCTGCTAATCCTAGCATGATAAAGAAGATTCAAAGAGAGTGAGATACCAGCTCCTTTCATTCAGTCAGTAGCTTCAAACATTTCTGGACGTTTTTCAATGGCAAAAATCAATGAATATTGTAAATGCACAAACAGTAATATCTCCACATTGCAAGGCGCAATTCTGAAATTTTTTGCTTTTTCCTGTTAATCCTAGCATGATAAAGAAGATTCAAAGAGAGTGAGATGCCAGCTCCTTTCATTCAAGTCAGTAGCTTCAAACATTTCTGGTATATGAAAAACATGTTTTTCAATGGCAAAAATCAATGAATATTGTAAATGCACAAACAGTAATATCTCCACATTGCAAGGTGCAATTCTGAAATTTTTTGCTTTTTCCTGCTTATCCTAGCATGATAAAGAAGATTCAAAGAGAGTGAGATGCCAGCTCCTTTCATTCAGTCAGTAGCTTCAAACATTTCTGGTATATGAAAAACATGTTTTTCAATGGCAAAAATCAATGAATATTGTAAATGCACAAACAGTAATATCTCCACATTGCAGGGTGCAATTCTGAAATTTTTTTGCTTTTTCCTGCTAATCCTAGCATGATAAAGAAGATTCAAAGAGAGTGAGATGCCAGCTCCTTTCATTCAGTCAGTAGCTTCAAACATTTCTGGACGTTTTTCAATGGCAAAATCAATGAATATTGTAAATGCACAAACAGTAATATCTCCACATTGCAAGGTGCAATTCTGAAATTTTTTGCTTTTTCCTGTTAATCCTAGCATGATAAAGAAGATTCAAAGACAGTGAGATGCCAGCTCCTGTCATTCAGTCAGTAGCTTCAAACATTTCTGGTATATGAAAAACATGTTTTTCAATGGCAAAAATCAATGAATATTGTAAATGCACAAACAGTAATATCTCCACATTGCAAGGTGCAATTCTGAAATTTTTTGCTTTTTCCTGCTAATCCTAGCATGATAAAGAAGATTCAAAGAGAGTGAGATGCCAGCTCCTTTCATTCCGTCAGTAGCTTCAAACATTTCTGGTATATGAAAAACATTATTTTCAATGGCAAAAATCAATGAATATTGTAAATGCACAAACAGTAATATCTCCACATTGCAAGGTGCAATTCTGAAATTTTTTGCTTTTTCCTGCTTATCCTAGCATGATAAAGAAGATTCAAAGAGAGTGAGATGCCAGCTCCTTTCATTCAGTCAGTAGCTTCAAACATTTCTGGACGTTTTTCAATGGCAAAATCAATGAATATTGTAAATGCACAAACAGTAATATCTCCACATTGCAAGGTGCAATTCTGAAATTTTTTGCTTTTTCCTGTTAATCCTAGCATGATAAAGAAGATTCAAAGACAGTGAGATGCCAGCTCCTTTCATTCAGTCAGTAGCTTCAAACATTTCTGGTATATGAAAAACATGTTTTTCAATGGCAAAAATCAATGAATATTGTAAATGCACAAACAGTAATATCTCCACATTGCAAGGTGCAATTCTGAAATTTTTTGCTTTTTCCTGCTAATCCTAGCATGATAAAGAAGATTCAAAGAGAGTGAGATGCCAGCTCCTTTCATTCCGTCAGTAGCTTCAAACATTTCTGGTATATGAAAAACATGTTTTTCAATGGCAAAAATCAATGAATATTGTAAATGCACAAACAGTAATATCTCCACATTGCAAGGTGCAATTCTGAAATTTTTTGCTTTTTCCTGCTAATCCTAGCATGATAAAGAAGATTCAAAGATAGTGAGATGCCAGCTCCTTTCATTCAGTCAGTAGCTTCAAACATTTCTGGACATTTTTCAATGGCAAAATCAATGAATATTGTAAATGCACAAACAGTAATATCTCCACATTGCAAGGTGCAATTCTGAAATTTTTTGCTTTTTCCTGCTAATCCTAGCATGATAAAGAAGATTCAAAGAGAGTGAGATGCCAGCTAATTTCATTCAGTCAGTAGCTTCAAACATTTCTGGACGTTTTTCAATGGCAAAAATCAATGAATATTGTAAATGCACAAACAGTAATATCTCCACATTGCAAGGTGCAATTCTGAAATTTTTTGCTTTTTCCTGCTAATCCTAGCATGATAAAGAAGATTCAAAGAGAGTGAGATGCCAGCTCCTTTCATTCAGTCAGTAGCTTCAAACATTTCTTGTATATGAAAAACATGTTTTTCAATGGCAAAAATCAATGAATATTGTAAATGCACAAACAGTAATATCTCCACATTGCAAGGTGCAATTCTGAAATTTTTTGCTTTTTCCTGCTAATCCTAGCATGATAAAGAAGATTCAAAGAGAGTGAGATACCAGCTCCTTTCATTCAGTCAGTAGCTTCAAACATTTCTGGACGTTTTTCAATGGCAAAAATCAATGAATATTGTAAATGCACAAACAGTAATATCTCCACATTGCAAGGTGCAATTCTGAAATTTTTTGCTTTTTCCTGTTAATCCTAGCATGATAAAGAAGATTCAACGAGAGTGAGATGCCAGCTCCTTTCATTCAAGTCAGTAGCTTCAAACATTTCTGGTATATGAAAAACATGTTTTTCAATGGCAAAAATCAATGAATATTGTAAATACACAAACAGTAATATCTCCACATTGCAAGGTGCAATTCTGAAATTTTTTGCTTTTTCCTGCTTATCCTAGCATGATAAAGAAGATTCAAAGAGAGTGAGATGCCAGCTCCTTTCATTCAGTCAGTAGCTTCAAACATTTCTGGTATATGAAAAACATGTTTTTCAATGGCAAAAATCAATGAATATTGTAAATGCACAAACAGTAATATCTCCACATTGCAAGGTGCAATTCTGAAATTTTTTTGCTTTTTCCTGCTAATCCTAGCATGATAAAGAAGATTTAAAGAGAGTGAGATGCCAGCTCCTTTCATTCAGTCAGTAGCTTCAAACATTTCTGGACGTTTTTCAATGGCAAAATCAATGAATATTGTAAATGCACAAACAGTAATATCTCCACATTGCAAGGTGCAATTCTGAAATTTTTTTGCTTTTTCCTGCTAATCCTAGCATGATAAAGAAGATTTAAAGAGAGTGAGATGCCAGCTCCTTTCATTCAGTCAGTAGCTTCAAACATTTCTGGACGTTTTTCAATGGCAAAATCAATGAATATTGTAAATGCACAAACAGTAATATCTCCACATTGCAAGGTGCAATTCTGAAATTTTTTGCTTTTTCCTGTTAATCCTAGCATGATAAAGAAGATTCAAAGACAGTGAGATGCCAGCTCCTTTCATTCAGTCAGTAGCTTCAAACATTTCTGGTATATGAAAAACATGTTTTTCAATGGCAAAAATCAATGAATATTGTAAATGCACAAACAGTAATATCTCCACATTGCAAGGTGCAATTCTGAAATTTTTTGCTTTTTCCTGCTAATCCTAGCATGATAAAGAAGATTCAAAGAGAGTGAGATGCCAGCTCCTTTCATTCAGTCAGTAGCTTCAAACATTTCTGGACGTTTTTCAATGGCAAAAATCAATGAATATTGTAAATGCACAAACAGTAATATCTCCACATTGCAAGGTGCAATTCTGAAATTTTTTGCTTTTTCCTGCTAATCCTAGCATGATAAAGAAGATTCAAAGAGAGTGAGATGCCAGCTCCTTTCATTCAGTCAGTAGCTTCAAACATTTCTTGTATATGAAAAACATGTTTTTCAATGGCAAAAATCAATGAATATTGTAAATGCACAAACAGCAATATCTCCACATTGCAAGGTGCAATTCTGAAATTTTTTGCTTTTTCCTGCTAATCCTAGCATGATAAAGAAGATTCAAAGAGAGTGAGATGCCAGCTCCTTTCATTCAGCAGTAGCTTCAAACATTTCTGGACGTTTTTCAATGGCAAAAATCAATGAATATTGTAAATGCACAAACAGTAATATCTCCACATTGCAAGGTGCAATTCTGAAATTTTTTGCTTTTTCCTGCTAATCCTAGCATGATAAAGAAGATTCAAAGAGAGTGAGATGCCAGCTCCTTTCATTCCGTCAGTAGCTTCAAACATTTCTGGTATATGAAAAACATTATTTTCAATGGCAAAAATCAATGAATATTGTAAATGCACAAACAGTAATATCTCCACATTGCAAGGTGCAATTCTGAAATTTTTTGCTTTTTCCTGCTTATCCTAGCATGATAAAGAAGATTCAAAGAGAGTGAGATGCCAGCTCCTTTCATTCAGTCAGTAGCTTCAAACATTTCTGGACGTTTTTCAATGGCAAAATCAATGAATATTGTAAATGCACAAACAGTAATATCTCCACATTGCAAGGTGCAATTCTGAAATTTTTTGCTTTTTCCTGTTAATCCTAGCATGATAAAGAAGATTCAAAGACAGTGAGATGCCAGCTCCTTTCATTCAGTCAGTAGCTTCAAACATTTCTGGTATATGAAAAACATGTTTTTCAATGGCAAAAATCAATGAATATTGTAAATGCACAAACAGTAATATCTCCACATTGCAAGGTGCAATTCTGAAATTTTTTGCTTTTTCCTGCTAATCCTAGCATGATAAAGAAGATTCAAAGAGAGTGAGATGCCAGCTCCTTTCATTCCGTCAGTAGCTTCAAACATTTCTGGTATATGAAAAACATTATTTTCAATGGCAAAAATCAATGAATATTGTAAATGCACAAACAGTAATATCTCCACATTGCAAGGTGCAATTCTGAAATTTTTTGCTTTTTCCTGCTTATCCTAGCATGATAAAGAAGATTCAAAGAGAGTGAGATGCCAGCTCCTTTCATTCAGTCAGTAGCTTCAAACATTTCTGGACGTTTTTCAATGGCAAAATCAATGAATATTGTAAATGCACAAACAGTAATATCTCCACATTGCAAGGTGCAATTCTGAAATTTTTTGCTTTTTCCTGTTAATCCTAGCATGATAAAGAAGATTCAAAGACAGTGAGATGCCAGCTCCTTTCATTCAGTCAGTAGCTTCAAACATTTCTGGTATATGAAAAACATGTTTTTCAATGGCAAAAATCAATGAATATTGTAAATGCACAAACAGTAATATCTCCACATTGCAAGGTGCAATTCTGAAATTTTTTGCTTTTTCCTGCTAATCCTAGCATGATAAAGAAGATTCAAAGAGAGTGAGATGCCAGCTCCTTTCATTCCGTCAGTAGCTTCAAACATTTCTGGTATATGAAAAACATGTTTTTCAATGGCAAAAATCAATGAATATTGTAAATGCACAAACAGTAATATCTCCACATTGCAAGGTGCAATTCTGAAATTTTTTGCTTTTTCCTGCTAATCCTAGCATGATAAAGAAGATTCAAAGATAGTGAGATGCCAGCTCCTTTCATTCAGTCAGTAGCTTCAAACATTTCTGGACATTTTTCAATGGCAAAATCAATGAATATTGTAAATGCACAAACAGTAATATCTCCACATTGCAAGGTGCAATTCTGAAATTTTTTGCTTTTTCCTGCTAATCCTAGCATGATAAAGAAGATTCAAAGAGAGTGAGATGCCAGCTAATTTCATTCAGTCAGTAGCTTCAAACATTTCTGGACGTTTTTCAATGGCAAAAATCAATGAATATTGTAAATGCACAAACAGTAATATCTCCACATTGCAAGGTGCAATTCTGAAATTTTTTGCTTTTTCCTGCTAATCCTAGCATGATAAAGAAGATTCAAAGAGAGTGAGATGCCAGCTCCTTTCATTCAGTCAGTAGCTTCAAACATTTCTTGTATATGAAAAACATGTTTTTCAATGGCAAAAATCAATGAATATTGTAAATGCACAAACAGTAATATCTCCACATTGCAAGGTGCAATTCTGAAATTTTTTGCTTTTTCCTGCTAATCCTAGCATGATAAAGAAGATTCAAAGAGAGTGAGATACCAGCTCCTTTCATTCAGTCAGTAGCTTCAAACATTTCTGGACGTTTTTCAATGGCAAAAATCAATGAATATTGTAAATGCACAAACAGTAATATCTCCACATTGCAAGGTGCAATTCTGAAATTTTTTGCTTTTTCCTGTTAATCCTAGCATGATAAAGAAGATTCAACGAGAGTGAGATGCCAGCTCCTTTCATTCAAGTCAGTAGCTTCAAACATTTCTGGTATATGAAAAACATGTTTTTCAATGGCAAAAATCAATGAATATTGTAAATACACAAACAGTAATATCTCCACATTGCAAGGTGCAATTCTGAAATTTTTTGCTTTTTCCTGCTTATCCTAGCATGATAAAGAAGATTCAAAGAGAGTGAGATGCCAGCTCCTTTCATTCAGTCAGTAGCTTCAAACATTTCTGGTATATGAAAAACATGTTTTTCAATGGCAAAAATCAATGAATATTGTAAATGCACAAACAGTAATATCTCCACATTGCAAGGTGCAATTCTGAAATTTTTTTGCTTTTTCCTGCTAATCCTAGCATGATAAAGAAGATTTAAAGAGAGTGAGATGCCAGCTCCTTTCATTCAGTCAGTAGCTTCAAACATTTCTGGACGTTTTTCAATGGCAAAATCAATGAATATTGTAAATGCACAAACAGTAATATCTCCACATTGCAAGGTGCAATTCTGAAATTTTTTTGCTTTTTCCTGCTAATCCTAGCATGATAAAGAAGATTTAAAGAGAGTGAGATGCCAGCTCCTTTCATTCAGTCAGTAGCTTCAAACATTTCTGGACGTTTTTCAATGGCAAAATCAATGAATATTGTAAATGCACAAACAGTAATATCTCCACATTGCAAGGTGCAATTCTGAAATTTTTTGCTTTTTCCTGTTAATCCTAGCATGATAAAGAAGATTCAAAGACAGTGAGATGCCAGCTCCTTTCATTCAGTCAGTAGCTTCAAACATTTCTGGTATATGAAAAACATGTTTTTCAATGGCAAAAATCAATGAATATTGTAAATGCACAAACAGTAATATCTCCACATTGCAAGGTGCAATTCTGAAATTTTTTGCTTTTTCCTGCTAATCCTAGCATGATAAAGAAGATTCAAAGAGAGTGAGATGCCAGCTCCTTTCATTCAGTCAGTAGCTTCAAACATTTCTGGACGTTTTTCAATGGCAAAAATCAATGAATATTGTAAATGCACAAACAGTAATATCTCCACATTGCAAGGTGCAATTCTGAAATTTTTTGCTTTTTCCTGCTAATCCTAGCATGATAAAGAAGATTCAAAGAGAGTGAGATGCCAGCTCCTTTCATTCAGTCAGTAGCTTCAAACATTTCTTGTATATGAAAAACATGTTTTTCAATGGCAAAAATCAATGAATATTGTAAATGCACAAACAGCAATATCTCCACATTGCAAGGTGCAATTCTGAAATTTTTTGCTTTTTCCTGCTAATCCTAGCATGATAAAGAAGATTCAAAGAGAGTGAGATGCCAGCTCCTTTCATTCAGCAGTAGCTTCAAACATTTCTGGACGTTTTTCAATGGCAAAAATCAATGAATATTGTAAATGCACAAACAGTAATATCTCCACATTGCAAGGTGCAATTCTGAAATTTTTTGCTTTTTCCTGCTAATCCTAGCATGATAAAGAAGATTCAAAGAGAGTGAGATGCCAGCTCCTTTCATTCCGTCAGTAGCTTCAAACATTTCTGGTATATGAAAAACATTATTTTCAATGGCAAAAATCAATGAATATTGTAAATGCACAAACAGTAATATCTCCACATTGCAAGGTGCAATTCTGAAATTTTTTGCTTTTTCCTGCTTATCCTAGCATGATAAAGAAGATTCAAAGAGAGTGAGATGCCAGCTCCTTTCATTCAGTCAGTAGCTTCAAACATTTCTGGACGTTTTTCAATGGCAAAATCAATGAATATTGTAAATGCACAAACAGTAATATCTCCACATTGCAAGGTGCAATTCTGAAATTTTTTGCTTTTTCCTGTTAATCCTAGCATGATAAAGAAGATTCAAAGACAGTGAGATGCCAGCTCCTTTCATTCAGTCAGTAGCTTCAAACATTTCTGGTATATGAAAAACATGTTTTTCAATGGCAAAAATCAATGAATATTGTAAATGCACAAACAGTAATATCTCCACATTGCAAGGTGCAATTCTGAAATTTTTTGCTTTTTCCTGCTAATCCTAGCATGATAAAGAAGATTCAAAGAGAGTGAGATGCCAGCTCCTTTCATTCCGTCAGTAGCTTCAAACATTTCTGGTATATGAAAAACATGTTTTTCAATGGCAAAAATCAATGAATATTGTAAATGCACAAACAGTAATATCTCCACATTGCAAGGTGCAATTCTGAAATTTTTTGCTTTTTCCTGCTAATCCTAGCATGATAAAGAAGATTCAAAGATAGTGAGATGCCAGCTCCTTTCATTCAGTCAGTAGCTTCAAACATTTCTGGACATTTTTCAATGGCAAAATCAATGAATATTGTAAATGCACAAACAGTAATATCTCCACATTGCAAGGTGCAATTCTGAAATTTTTTGCTTTTTCCTGCTAATCCTAGCATGATAAAGAAGATTCAAAGAGAGTGAGATGCCAGCTAATTTCATTCAGTCAGTAGCTTCAAACATTTCTGGACGTTTTTCAATGGCAAAAATCAATGAATATTGTAAATGCACAAACAGTAATATCTCCACATTGCAAGGTGCAATTCTGAAATTTTTTGCTTTTTCCTGCTAATCCTAGCATGATAAAGAAGATTCAAAGAGAGTGAGATGCCAGCTCCTTTCATTCAGTCAGTAGCTTCAAACATTTCTTGTATATGAAAAACATGTTTTTCAATGGCAAAAATCAATGAATATTGTAAATGCACAAACAGTAATATCTCCACATTGCAAGGTGCAATTCTGAAATTTTTTGCTTTTTCCTGCTAATCCTAGCATGATAAAGAAGATTCAAAGAGAGTGAGATACCAGCTCCTTTCATTCAGTCAGTAGCTTCAAACATTTCTGGACGTTTTTCAATGGCAAAAATCAATGAATATTGTAAATGCACAAACAGTAATATCTCCACATTGCAAGGTGCAATTCTGAAATTTTTTGCTTTTTCCTGTTAATCCTAGCATGATAAAGAAGATTCAACGAGAGTGAGATGCCAGCTCCTTTCATTCAAGTCAGTAGCTTCAAACATTTCTGGTATATGAAAAACATGTTTTTCAATGGCAAAAATCAATGAATATTGTAAATACACAAACAGTAATATCTCCACATTGCAAGGTGCAATTCTGAAATTTTTTGCTTTTTCCTGCTTATCCTAGCATGATAAAGAAGATTCAAAGAGAGTGAGATGCCAGCTCCTTTCATTCAGTCAGTAGCTTCAAACATTTCTGGTATATGAAAAACATGTTTTTCAATGGCAAAAATCAATGAATATTGTAAATGCACAAACAGTAATATCTCCACATTGCAAGGTGCAATTCTGAAATTTTTTTGCTTTTTCCTGCTAATCCTAGCATGATAAAGAAGATTTAAAGAGAGTGAGATGCCAGCTCCTTTCATTCAGTCAGTAGCTTCAAACATTTCTGGACGTTTTTCAATGGCAAAATCAATGAATATTGTAAATGCACAAACAGTAATATCTCCACATTGCAAGGTGCAATTCTGAAATTTTTTGCTTTTTCCTGTTAATCCTAGCATGATAAAGAAGATTCAAAGACAGTGAGATGCCAGCTCCTTTCATTCAGTCAGTAGCTTCAAACATTTCTGGTATATGAAAAACATGTTTTTCAATGGCAAAAATCAATGAATATTGTAAATGCACAAACAGTAATATCTCCACATTGCAAGGTGCAATTCTGAAATTTTTTGCTTTTTCCTGCTAATCCTAGCATGATAAAGAAGATTCAAAGAGAGTGAGATGCCAGCTCCTTTCATTCAGTCAGTAGCTTCAAACATTTCTGGACGTTTTTCAATGGCAAAAATCAATGAATATTGTAAATGCACAAACAGTAATATCTCCACATTGCAAGGTGCAATTCTGAAATTTTTTGCTTTTTCCTGCTAATCCTAGCATGATAAAGAAGATTCAAAGAGAGTGAGATGCCAGCTCCTTTCATTCAGTCAGTAGCTTCAAACATTTCTTGTATATGAAAAACATGTTTTTCAATGGCAAAAATCAATGAATATTGTAAATGCACAAACAGCAATATCTCCACATTGCAAGGTGCAATTCTGAAATTTTTTGCTTTTTCCTGCTAATCCTAGCATGATAAAGAAGATTCAAAGAGAGTGAGATGCCAGCTCCTTTCATTCAGCAGTAGCTTCAAACATTTCTGGACGTTTTTCAATGGCAAAAATCAATGAATATTGTAAATGCACAAACAGTAATATCTCCACATTGCAAGGTGCAATTCTGAAATTTTTTGCTTTTTCCTGTTAATCCTAGCATGATAAAGAAGATTCAAAGAGAGTGAGATGCCAGCTCCTTTCATTCAGTCAGTAGCTTCAAACATTTCTGGTATATGAAAAACATGTTTTTCAATGGCAAAAATCAATGAATATTGTAAATGCACAAACAGTAATATCTCCACATTGCAAGGTGCAATTCTGAAATTTTTTGCTTTTTCCTGCTAATCCTAGCATGATAAAGAAGATTCAAAGAGAGTGAGATGCCAGCTCCTTTCATTCAGTCAGTAGCTTCAAACATTTCTGGTATATGAAAAACATGTTTTTCAATGGCAAAAATCAATGAATATTGTAAATGCACAAACAGTAATATCTCCACATTGCAAGGTGCAATTCTGAAATTTTTTGCTTTTTCCTGCTAATCCAAGCATGATAAAGAAGATTCAAAGAGAGTGAGATGCCAGCTCCTTTCATTCAGTCAGTAGCTTCAAACATTTCTGGTATATGAATAACATGATGTTTTTCAATGGCAAAAATCAATGAATATTGTAAATGCACAAACAGTAATTTCTCCGCATTGCAAGGTGCAATTCTGAAATTTTTTGCTTTTTCCTGCTCCTCTTAGCATGATAAAGAAGATTCAAAGAGAGTGAGATGCCAGCTCCTTTCATTCAGTCAGTAGCTTCAAACATTTCTGGTATATGAATAACATGATGTTTTTCAATGGCAAAAATCAATGAATATTGTAAATGCACAAACAGTAATTTCTCCGCATTGCAAGGTGCAATTCTGAAATTTTTTGCTTTTTCCTGCTCCTCTTAGCATGATAAAGACGATTCAAAGAGAGTGAGATGCCAGCTCCTTTCATTCAGTCAGTAGCTTCAATCATTTCTGGACGTTTTTCAATGGCAAAAATCAATGAATATTGTAAATGCACAAACAGTAATTTCTCCGCATTGCAAGGTGCAATTCTGAAATTTTTTGCTTTTTCCTGCTCCTCTTAGCATGATAAAGAAAATTCAGAGTGAGATGCCAGCTGCTTTCATTCAGTCAGTAGCTTCAATCATTTCTGGACGTTTTTCAATGGCAAAAATCAATGAATATTGTAAATGCACAAACAGTAATATCTCCACATTGCAAGGTGCAATTCTGAAATTTTTTGCTTTTTCCTGTTAATCCTAGCATGATAAAGAAGATTCAAAGAGAGTGAGATGCCAGCTCCTTTCATTCAGTCAGTAGCTTCAAACATTTCTGGTATATGAAAAACATGTTTTTCAATGGCAAAAATCAATGAATATTGTAAATGCACAAACAGTAATATCTCCACATTGCAAGGTGCAATTCTGAAATTTTTTGCTTTTTCCTGCTAATCCAAGCATGATAAAGAAGATTCAAAGAGAGATGCCAGCTCCTTTCATTCAGTCAGCAGCTTCAAACATTTCTGGTATATGAATAACATGATGTTTTTCAATGGCAAAAATCAATGAATATTGTAAATGCACAAACAGTAATTTCTCCGCATTGCAAGGTGCAATTCTGAAATTTTTTGCTTTTTCCTGCTCCTCTTAGCATGATAAAGAAGATTCAAAGAGAGTGAGATGCCAGCTCCTTTCATTCAGTCAGTAGCTTCAAACATTTCTGGTATATGAATAACATGATGTTTTTCAATGGCAAAAATCAATGAATATTGTAAATGCACAAACAGTAATTTCTCCGCATTGCAAGGTGCAATTCTGAAATTTTTTGCTTTTTCCTGCTCCTCTTAGCATGATAAAGACGATTCAAAGAGAGTGAGATGCCAGCTCCTTTCATTCAGTCAGTAGCTTCAATCATTTCTGGACGTTTTTCAATGGCAAAAATCAATGAATATTGTAAATGCACAAACAGTAATTTCTCCGCATTGCAAGGTGCAATTCTGAAATTTTTTGCTTTTTCCTGCTCCTCTTAGCATGATAAAGAAAATTCAGAGTGAGATGCCAGCTGCTTTCATTCAGTCAGTAGCTTCAATCATTTCTGGACGTTTTTCAATGGCAAAAATCAATGAATATTGTAAATGCACAAACAGTAATTTCTCCGCATTGCAAGGTGCAATTCTGAAATTTTTTGCTTTTTCCTGCTCCTCTTAGCATGATAAAGAAGATTCAAAGAGAGTGAGATGCCAGTTCCTTTCATTCAGTCAGTAGCTTCAAACATTTCTGGTATATGAATAACATGATGTTTTTCAATGGCAAAAATCAATGAATATTGTAAATGCACAAACAGTAATTTCTCCGCATTGCAAGGTGCAATTCTGAAATTTTTTGCTTTTTCCTGCTCCTCTTAGCATGATAAAGAAGATTCAAAGAGAGTGAGATGCCAGCTCCTTTCGTTCAGTCAGTAGCTTCAATCATTTCTGGACGTTTTTCAAAGGCAAAAATCATTGAATATTGTAAATGCACAAACAGTAATTTCTCCGCATTGCAAGGTGCAATTCTGAAATTTTTTACTTTTTCCTGCTCCTCTTAGCATGATAAAGAAGATTCAAAGAGAGTGAGATGCCAGCTCCTTTCATTCAGTCAGTAGCTTCAATCATTTCTGGTATATGAATAACATGATGTTTTTCAATGGCAAAAATCAATGAATATTGTAAATGCACAAACAGTAATTTCTCCGCATTGCAAGGTGCAATTCTGAAGTTTTTTGCTTTTTCCTGCTCCTCTTAGCATGATAAAGAAGATTCACAGAGAGTGAGATGCCAGCTCCTTTCATTCAGTCAGTAGCTTCAATCATTTCTGGACGTTTTTCAATGGCAAAAATCATTGAATATTGTAAATGCACAAACAGTAATTTCTCCGCATTGCAAGGTGCAATTCTGAAATTTTTTACTTTTTCCTGCTCCTCTTAGCATGATAAAGAAGATTCAAAGAGAGTGAGATGCCAGCTCCTTTCATTCCGTCAGTAGCTTCAAACATTTCTGGTATATGAAAAACATGTTTTTCAATGGCAAAAATCAATGAATATTGTAAATGCACAAACAGTAATATCTCCACATTGCAAGGTGCAATTCTGAAATTTTTTGCTTTTTCCTGCTTATCCTAGCATGATAAAGAAGATTCAAAGAGAGTGAGATGCCAGCTCCTTTCATTCAGTCAGTAGCTTCAAACATTTCTGGACGTTTTTCAATGGCAAAATCAATGAATATTGTAAATGCACAAACAGTAATATCTCCACATTGCAAGGTGCAATTCTGAAATTTTTTGCTTTTTCCTGTTAATCCTAGCATGATAAAGAAGATTCAAAGACAGTGAGATGCCAGCTCCTTTCATTCAGTCAGTAGCTTCAAACATTTCTGGTATATGAAAAACATGTTTTTCAATGGCAAAAATCAATGAATATTGTAAATGCACAAACAGTAATATCTCCACATTGCAAGGTGCAATTCTGAAATTTTTTGCTTTTTCCTGCTAATCCTAGCATGATAAAGAAGATTCAAAGAGAGTGAGATGCCAGCTCCTTTCATTCAGTCAGTAGCTTCAAACATTTCTGGTATATGAAAAACATGTTTTTCAATGGCAAAAATCAATGAATATTGTAAATGCACAAACAGTAATATCTCCACATTGCAAGGTGCAATTCTGAAATTTTTTGCTTTTTCCTGCTAATCCTAGCATGATAAAGAAGATTCAAAGAGAGTGAGATGCCAGCTCCTTTCATTCAGTCAGTAGCTTCAAACATTTCTGGACGTTTTTCAATGGCAAAATCAATGAATATTGTAAATGCACAAACAGTAATATCTCCACATTGCAAGGTGCAATTCTGAAATTTTTTGCTTTTTCCTGCTAATCCTAGCATGATAAAGAAGATTCAAAGAGAGTGAGATGCCAGCTAATTTCATTCAGTCAGTAGCTTCAAACATTTCTGGACGTTTTTCAATGGCAAAAATCAATGAATATTGTAAATGCACAAACAGTAATATCTCCACATTGCAAGGTGCAATTCTGAAATTTTTTGCTTTTTCCTGCTAATCCTAGCATGATAAAGAAGATTCAAAGAGAGTGAGATGCCAGCTCCTATCATTCAGTCAGTAGCTTCAAACATTTCTTGTATATGAAAAACATGTTTTTCAATGGCAAAAATCAATGAATATTGTAAATGCACAAACAGTAATATCTCCACATTGCAAGGTGCAATTCTGAAATTTTTTGCTTTTTCCTGCTAATCCTAGCATGATAAAGAAGATTCAAAGAGAGTGAGATACCAGCTCCTTTCATTCAGTCAGTAGCTTCAAACATTTCTGGACGTTTTTCAATGGCAAAAATCAATGAATATTGTAAATGCACAAACAGTAATATCTCCACATTGCAAGGTGCAATTCTGAAATTTTTTGCTTTTTCCTGTTAATCCTAGCATGATAAAGAAGATTCAAAGAGAGTGAGATGCCAGCTCCTTTCATTCAAGTCAGTAGCTTCAAACATTTCTGGTATATGAAAAACATGTTTTTCAATGGCAAAAATCAATGAATATTGTAAATGCACAAACAGTAATATCTCCACATTGCAAGGTGCAATTCTGAAATTTTTTGCTTTTTCCTGCTTATCCTAGCATGATAAAGAAGATTCAAAGAGAGTGAGATGCCAGCTCCTTTCATTCAGTCAGTAGCTTCAAACATTTCTGGTATATGAAAAACATGTTTTTCAATGGCAAAAATCAATGAATATTGTAAATGCACAAACAGTAATATCTCCACATTGCAAGGTGCAATTCTGAAATTTTTTTGCTTTTTCCTGCTAATCCTAGCATGATAAAGAAGATTTAAAGAGAGTGAGATGCCAGCTCCTTTCATTCAGTCAGTAGCTTCAAACATTTCTGGACGTTTTTCAATGGCAAAATCAATGAATATTGTAAATGCACAAACAGTAATATCTCCACATTGCAAGGTGCAATTCTGAAATTTTTTGCTTTTTCCTGTTAATCCTAGCATGATAAAGAAGATTCAAAGACAGTGAGATGCCAGCTCCTTTCATTCAGTCAGTAGCTTCAAACATTTCTGGTATATGAAAAACATGTTTTTCAATGGCAAAAATCAATGAATATTGTAAATGCACAAACAGTAATATCTCCACATTGCAAGGTGCAATTCTGAAATTTTTTGCTTTTTCCTGCTAATCCTAGCATGATAAAGAAGATTCAAAGAGAGTGAGATGCCAGCTCCTTTCATTCCGTCAGTAGCTTCAAACATTTCTGGTATATGAAAAACATGTTTTTCAATGGCAAAAATCAATGAATATTGTAAATGCACAAACAGTAATATCTCCACATTGCAAGGTGCAATTCTGAAATTTTTTGCTTTTTCCTGCTAATCCTAGCATGATAAAGAAGATTCAAAGAGAGTGAGATGCCAGCTCCTTTCATTCAGTCAGTAGCTTCAAACATTTCTGGACGTTTTTCAATGGCAAAAATCAATGAATATTGTAAATGCACAAACAGTAATATCTCCACATTGCAAGGTGCAATTCTGAAATTTTTTGCTTTTTCCTGCTAATCCTAGCATGATAAAGAAGATTCAAAGAGAGTGAGATGCCAGCTCCTTTCATTCAGTCAGTAGCTTCAAACATTTCTTGTATATGAAAAACATGTTTTTCAATGGCAAAAATCAATGAATATTGTAAATGCACAAACAGCAATATCTCCACATTGCAAGGTGCAATTCTGAAATTTTTTGCTTTTTCCTGCTAATCCTAGCATGATAAAGAAGATTCAAAGAGAGTGAGATGCCAGCTCCTTTCATTCAGTCAGTAGCTTCAAACATTTCTGGACGTTTTTCAATGGCAAAAATCAATGAATATTGTAAATGCACAAACAGTAATATCTCCACATTGCAAGGTGCAATTCTGAAATTTTTTGCTTTTTCCTGTTAATCCTAGCATGATAAAGAAGATTCAAAGAGAGTGAGATGCCAGCTCCTTTCATTCAGTCAGTAGCTTCAAACATTTCTGGTATATGAAAAACATGTTTTTCAATGGCAAAAATCAATGAATATTGTAAATGCACAAACAGTAATATCTCCACATTGCAAGGTGCAATTCTGAAATTTTTTGCTTTTTCCTGCTAATCCTAGCATGATAAAGAAGATTCAAAGAGAGTGAGATGCCAGCTCCTTTCATTCAGTCAGTAGCTTCAAACATTTCTGGTATATGAAAAACATGTTTTTCAATGGCAAAAATCAATGAATATTGTAAATGCACAAACAGTAATATCTCCACATTGCAAGGTGCAATTCTGAAATTTTTTGCTTTTTCCTGCTAATCCAAGCATGATAAAGAAGATTCAAAGAGAGTGAGATGCCAGCTCCTTTCATTCAGTCAGTAGCTTCAAACATTTCTGGTATATGAATAACATGATGTTTTTCAATGGCAAAAATCAATGAATATTGTAAATGCACAAACAGTAATTTCTCCGCATTGCAAGGTGCAATTCTGAAATTTTTTGCTTTTTCCTGCTCCTCTTAGCATGATAAAGAAGATTCAAAGAGAGTGAGATGCCAGCTCCTTTCATTCAGTCAGTAGCTTCAAACATTTCTGGTATATGAATAACATGATGTTTTTCAATGGCAAAAATCAATGAATATTGTAAATGCACAAACAGTAATTTCTCCGCATTGCAAGGTGCAATTCTGAAATTTTTTGCTTTTTCCTGCTCCTCTTAGCATGATAAAGAGGATTCAAAGAGAGTGAGATGCCAGCTCCTTTCATTCAGTCAGTAGCTTCAAACATTTCTGGACGTTTTTCAATGGCAAAATCAATGAATATTGTAAATGCACAAACAGTAATATCTCCACATTGCAAGGTGCAATTCTGAAATTTTTTGCTTTTTCCTGCTAATCCTAGCATGATAAAGAAGATTCAAAGAGAGTGAGATGCCAGCTAATTTCATTCAGTCAGTAGCTTCAAACATTTCTGGACGTTTTTCAATGGCAAAAATCAATGAATATTGTAAATGCACAAACAGTAATATCTCCACATTGCAAGGTGCAATTCTGAAATTTTTTGCTTTTTCCTGCTAATCCTAGCATGATAAAGAAGATTCAAAGAGAGTGAGATGCCAGCTCCTTTCATTCAGTCAGTAGCTTCAAACATTTCTTGTATATGAAAAACATGTTTTTCAATGGCAAAAATCAATGAATATTGTAAATGCACAAACAGTAATATCTCCACATTGCAAGGTGCAATTCTGAAATTTTTTGCTTTTTCCTGCTAATCCTAGCATGATAAAGAAGATTCAAAGAGAGTGAGATACCAGCTCCTTTCATTCAGTCAGTAGCTTCAAACATTTCTGGACGTTTTTCAATGGCAAAAATCAATGAATATTGTAAATGCACAAACAGTAATATCTCCACATTGCAAGGTGCAATTCTGAAATTTTTTGCTTTTTCCTGTTAATCCTAGCATGATAAAGAAGATTCAAAGAGAGTGAGATGCCAGCTCCTTTCATTCAAGTCAGTAGCTTCAAACATTTCTGGTATATGAAAAACATGTTTTTCAATGGCAAAAATCAATGAATATTGTAAATGCACAAACAGTAATATCTCCACATTGCAAGGTGCAATTCTGAAATTTTTTGCTTTTTCCTGCTTATCCTAGCATGATAAAGAAGATTCAAAGAGAGTGAGATGCCAGCTCCTTTCATTCAGTCAGTAGCTTCAAACATTTCTGGTATATGAAAAACATGTTTTTCAATGGCAAAAATCAATGAATATTGTAAATGCACAAACAGTAATATCTCCACATTGCAAGGTGCAATTCTGAAATTTTTTTGCTTTTTCCTGCTAATCCTAGCATGATAAAGAAGATTTAAAGAGAGTGAGATGCCAGCTCCTTTCATTCAGTCAGTAGCTTCAAACATTTCTGGACGTTTTTCAATGGCAAAATCAATGAATATTGTAAATGCACAAACAGTAATATCTCCACATTGCAAGGTGCAATTCTGAAATTTTTTGCTTTTTCCTGTTAATCCTAGCATGATAAAGAAGATTCAAAGAGAGTGAGATGCCAGCTCCTTTCATTCAGTCAGTAGCTTCAAACATTTCTGGTATATGAAAAACGTTTTTCAATGGCAAAAATCAATGAATATTGTAAATGCACAAACAGTAATATCTCCACATTGCAAGGTGCAATTCTGAAATTTTTTGCTTTTTCCTGCTAATCCTAGCATGATAAAGAAGATTCAAAGAGAGTGAGATGCCAGCTCCTTTCATTCAGTCAGTAGCTTCAAACATTTCTGGTATATGAAAAACATGTTTTTCAATGGCAAAAATCAATGAATATTGTAAATGCACAAACAGTAATATCTCCACATTGCAAGGTGCAATTCTGAAATTTTTTGCTTTTTCCTGCTAATCCTAGCATGATAAAGAAGATTCAAAGAGAGTGAGATGCCAGCTCCTTTCATTCAGTCAGTAGCTTCAAACATTTCTGGACGTTTTTCAATGGCAAAAATCAATGAATATTGTAAATGCACAAACAGTAATATCTCCACATTGCAAGGTGCAATTCTGAAATTTTTTGCTTTTTCCTGCTAATCCTAGCATGATAAAGAAGATTCAAAGAGAGTGAGATGCCAGCTCCTTTCATTCAGTCAGTAGCTTCAAACATTTCTTGTATATGAAAAACATGTTTTTCAATGGCAAAAATCAATGAATATTGTAAATGCACAAACAGCAATATCTCCACATTGCAAGGTGCAATTCTGAAATTTTTTGCTTTTTCCTGCTAATCCTAGCATGATAAAGAAGATTCAAAGAGAGTGAGATGCCAGCTCCTTTCATTCAGTCAGTAGCTTCAAACATTTCTGGACGTTTTTCAATGGCAAAAATCAATGAATATTGTAAATGCACAAACAGTAATATCTCCACATTGCAAGGTGCAATTCTGAAATTTTTTGCTTTTTCCTGTTAATCCTAGCATGATAAAGAAGATTCAAAGAGAGTGAGATGCCAGCTCCTTTCATTCAGTCAGTAGCTTCAAACATTTCTGGTATATGAAAAACATGTTTTTCAATGGCAAAAATCAATGAATATTGTAAATGCACAAACAGTAATATCTCCACATTGCAAGGTGCAATTCTGAAATTTTTTGCTTTTTCCTGCTAATCCTAGCATGATAAAGAAGATTCAAAGAGAGTGAGATGCCAGCTCCTTTCATTCAGTCAGTAGCTTCAAACATTTCTGGTATATGAAAAACATGTTTTTCAATGGCAAAAATCAATGAATATTGTAAATGCACAAACAGTAATATCTCCACATTGCAAGGTCCAATTCTGAAATTTTTTGCTTTTTCCTGCTAATCCAAGCATGATAAAGAAGATTCAAAGAGAGTGAGATGCCAGCTCCTTTCATTCAGTCAGTAGCTTCAAACATTTCTGGTATATGAATAACATGATGTTTTTCAATGGCAAAAATCAATGAATATTGTAAATGCACAAACAGTAATTTCTCCGCATTGCAAGGTGCAATTCTGAAATTTTTTGCTTTTTCCTGCTCCTCTTAGCATGATAAAGAAGATTCAAAGAGAGTGAGATGCCAGCTCCTTTCATTCAGTCAGTAGCTTCAAACATTTCTGGTATATGAATAACATGATGTTTTTCAATGGCAAAAATCAATGAATATTGTAAATGCACAAACAGTAATTTCTCCGCATTGCAAGGTGCAATTCTGAAATTTTTTGCTTTTTCCTGCTCCTCTTAGCATGATAAAGACGATTCAAAGAGAGTGAGATGCCAGCTCCTTTCATTCAGTCAGTAGCTTCAATCATTTCTGGACGTTTTTCAATGGCAAAAATCAATGAATATTGTAAATGCACAAACAGTAATTTCTCCGCATTGCAAGGTGCAATTCTGAAATTTTTTGCTTTTTCCTGCTCCTCTTAGCATGATAAAGAAAATTCAGAGTGAGATGCCAGCTGCTTTCATTCAGTCAGTAGCTTCAATCATTTCTGGACGTTTTTCAATGGCAAAAATCAATGAATATTGTAAATGCACAAACAGTAATATCTCCACATTGCAAGGTGCAATTCTGAAATTTTTTGCTTTTTCCTGTTAATCCTAGCATGATAAAGAAGATTCAAAGAGAGTGAGATGCCAGCTCCTTTCATTCAGTCAGTAGCTTCAAACATTTCTGGTATATGAAAAACATGTTTTTCAATGGCAAAAATCAATGAATATTGTAAATGCACAAACAGTAATATCTCCACATTGCAAGGTGCAATTCTGAAATTTTTTGCTTTTTCCTGCTAATCCAAGCATGATAAAGAAGATTCAAAGAGAGTGAGATGCCAGCTCCTTTCATTCAGTCAGCAGCTTCAAACATTTCTGGTATATGAATAACATGATGTTTTTCAATGGCAAAAATCAATGAATATTGTAAATGCACAAACAGTAATTTCTCCGCATTGCAAGGTGCAATTCTGAAATTTTTTGCTTTTTCCTGCTCCTCTTAGCATGATAAAGAAGATTCAAAGAGAGTGAGATGCCAGCTCCTTTCATTCAGTCAGTAGCTTCAAACATTTAAGGTATATGAATAACATGATGTTTTTCAATGGCAAAAATCAATGAATATTGTAAATGCACAAACAGTAATTTCTCCGCATTGCAAGGTGCAATTCTGAAATTTTTTGCTTTTTCCTGCTCCTCTTAGCATGATAAAGACGATTCAAAGAGAGTGAGATGCCAGCTCCTTTCATTCAGTCAGTAGCTTCAATCATTTCTGGACGTTTTTCAATGGCAAAAATCAATGAATATTGTAAATGCACAAACAGTAATTTCTCCGCATTGCAAGGTGCAATTCTGAAATTTTTTGCTTTTTCCTGCTCCTCTTAGCATGATAAAGAAAATTCAGAGTGAGATGCCAGCTGCTTTCATTCAGTCAGTAGCTTCAATCATTTCTGGACGTTTTTCAATGGCAAAAATCAATGAATATTGTAAATGCACAAACAGTAATTTCTCCGCATTGCAAGGTGCAATTCTGAAATTTTTTGCTTTTTCCTACTCCTCTTAGCATGATAAAGAAGATTCAAAGAGAGTGAGATGCCAGCTCCTTTCATTCAGTCAGTAGCTTCAAACATTTCTGGTATATGAATAACATGATGTTTTTCAATGGCAAAAATCAATGAATATTGTAAATGCACAAACAGTAATTTCTCCGCATTGCAAGGTGCAATTCTGAAATTTTTTGCTTTTTCCTGCTCCTCTTAGCATGATAAAGAAGATTCAAAGAGAGTGAGATGCCAGCTCCTTTCGTTCAGTCAGTAGCTTCAATCATTTCTGGACGTTTTTCAAAGGCAAAAATCATTGAATATTGTAAATGCACAAACAGTAATTTCTCCGCATTGCAAGGTGCAATTCTGAAATTTTTTACTTTTTCCTGCTCCTCTTAGCATGATAAAGAAGATTCAAAGAGAGTGAGATGCCAGCTCCTTTCATTCAGTCAGTAGCTTCAATCATTTCTGGTATATGAATAACATGATGTTTTTCAATGGCAAAAATCAATGAATATTGTAAATGCACAAACAGTAATTTCTCCGCATTGCAAGGTGCAATTCTGAAGTTTTTTGCTTTTTCCTGCTCCTCTTAGCATGATAAAGAAGATTCACAGAGAGTGAGATGCCAGCTCCTTTCATTCAGTCAGTAGCTTCAATCATTTCTGGACGTTTTTCAATGGCAAAAATCATTGAATATTGTAAATGCACAAACAGTAATTTCTCCGCATTGCAAGGTGCAATTCTGAAATTTTTTACTTTTTCCTGCTCCTCTTACAATGATAAAGAAGATTCAAAGAGAGTGAGATGCCAGCTCCTTTCATTCAGTCAGTAGCTTCAATCATTTCTGGTATATGAATAACATGATGTTTTTCAATGGCAAAAATCAATGAATATTGTAAATGCACAAACAGTAATTTCTCCGCATTGCAAGGTGCAATTCTGAAATTTTTTGCTTTTTCCTGCTCCTCTTAGCATAATAAAGAAGATTCAAAGAAAGTGAGATGCCAGCTCCTTTCATTCAGTCAGTAGTTTCAATCATTTCTGGACGTTTTTCAATGGCAAACATCAATGAATATTGTAAATGCACAAACAGTAATTTCTTCGCATTGCAAGGTGCAATTCTGAAATTTTTTGCTTTTTCCTGCTCCTCTTTGCATGATAAACAAGATTCAAAGAGAGTGAGATGCCAGTTCCTTTCATTCAGTCAGTAGCTTCAATCATTTCTGGACGTTTTTCAATGGCAAAAATCAATGAATATTGTAAATGCACAAACAGTAATTTCTCCGCATTGCAAGGTGCAATTCTGAAATTTTTTACTTTTTCCTGCTCCTCTTAGCATGATAAAGAAGATTCAAAGAGAGTGAGATGCCAGCTCCTTTCATTCAGTCAGTAGCTTCAAACATTCCTGGTATATGAATAACATAATGTTTTTCAATGGCAAAAATCAATGAATATTGTAAATGCACAAACAGTAATTTCTCCGCATTGCAAGGTGCAATTCTGAAATTTTTTGCTTTTTCCTGCTCCTCTTAGCATGATAAAGAAGATTCAAAGAGAGTGAGATGCCAGCTCCTTTCATTCAGTCAGTAGCTTCAAACATTTCTGGTATATGAATAACATGATGTTTTTCAATGGCAAAAATCAATGAATATTGTAAATGCACAAACAGTAATTTCTCCGCATTGCAAGGTGCAATTCTGAAATTTTTTGCTTTTTCCTGCTCCTCTTAGCATGATAAAGAAGATTCAAAGAGAGTGAGATGCCAGCTCCTTTCATTCAGTCAGTAGCATCAATCATTTCTGGTATATGAATAACATGATGTTTTTCAATGGCAAAAATCAATGAATATTGTAAATGCACAAACAGTAATTTCTCCGCATTGCAAGGTGCAATTCTGAAATTTTTTGCTTTTTCCTGCTCCTCTTAGCATGATAAAGAAGATTCAAAGAGAGTGAGATGCCAGCTCCTTTCGTTCAGTCAGTAGCTTCAATCATTTCTGGACGTTTTTCAAAGGCAAAAATCATTGAATATTGTAAATGCACAAACAGTAATTTCTCCGCATTGCAAGGTGCAATTCTGAAATTTTTTACTTTTTCCTGCTCCTCTTAGCATGATAAAGAAGATTCAAAGAGAGTGAGATGCCAGCTCCTTTCATTCAGTCAGTAGCTTCAATCATTTCTGGTATATGAATAACATGATGTTTTTCAATGGCAAAAATCAATGAATATTGTAAATGCACAAACAGTAATTTCTCCGCATTGCAAGGTGCAATTCTGAAATTTTTTGCTTTTTCCTGCTCCTCTTAGCATGATAAAGAAGATTCAAAGAGAGTGAGATGCCAGCTCCTTTCATTCAGTCAGTAGCTTCAATCATTTCTGGACGTTTTTCAATGGCAAAAATCATTGAATATTGTAAATGCACAAACAGTAATTTCTCCGCATTGCAAGGTGCAATTCTGAATTTTTTTACTTTTTCCTGCTCCTCTTAGCATGATAAAGAAGATTCAAAGAGAGTGAGATGCCAGCTCCTTTCATTCAGTCAGTAGCTTCAATCATTTCTGGTATATGAATAACATGATGTTTTTCAATGGCAAAAATCAATGAATATTGTAAATGCACAAACAGTAATTTCTCCGCATTGCAAGGTGCAATTCTGAAATTTTTTGCTTTTTCCTGCTCCTCTTAGCATGATAAAGAAGATTCAAAGAGAGTGAGATGCCAGCTCCTTTCATTCAGTCAGTAGCTTCAATCATTTCTGGACGTTTTTCAATGGCAAAAATCAATGAATATTGTAAATGCACAAACAGTAATTTCTCCGCATTGCAAGGTGCAATTCTGAAATTTTTTGCTTTTTCCTGCTCCTCTTAGCATGATAAACAAGATTAAAAGAGAGTGAGATGCCAGCTCCTTTCATTCAGTCAGTAGCTTCAATCATTTCTGGACGTTTTTCAATGGCAAAAATCAATGAATATTGTAAATGCACAAACAGTAATTTCTCCGCATTGCAAGGTGCAATTCTGAAATTTTTTGCTTTTTCCTGCTCCTCTTAGCATGATAAAGAAGATTCAAAGAGAGTGAGATGCCAGCTCCTTTCATTCAGTCAGTAGCTTCAAACATTCCTGGTATATGAATAACATGATGTTTTTCAATGGCAAAAATCAATGAATATTGTAAATGCACAAACAGTAATTTCTCCGCATTGCAAGGTGCAATTCTGAAATTTTTTGCTTTTTCCTGCTCCTCTTAGCATTATAAAGAAGATTCAAAGAGAGTGAGATGCCAGCTCCTTTCATTCAGTCAGTAGCTTCAATCATTTCTGGACGTTTTTCAATTGCAAAAATCAATGAATATTGTAAATGCACAAACAGTAATTTCTCCGCATTGCAAGGTGCAACTCTGAAATTTTTTGCTTTTTCCTGCTCCTCTTAGCATGATAAAGAAGATTCAAAGAGAGTGAGATGCCAGCTCCTTTCATTCAGTCAGTAGCTTCAATCATTTCTGGTATATGAAAAACATGTTTTTCAATGGCAAAAATCAATGAATATTGTAAATGCACAAACAGTAATATCTCCACATTGCAAGGTGCAATTCTGAAATTTTTTGCTTTTTCCTGCTTATCCTAGCATGATAAAGAAGATTCAAAGAGAGTGAGATGCCAGCTCCTTTCATTCAGTCAGTAGCTTCAAACATTTCTGGTATATGAAAAACATGTTTTTCAATGGCAAAAATCAATGAATATTGTAAATGCACAAACAGTAATATCTCCACATTGCAGGGTGCAATTCTGAAATTTTTTTGCTTTTTCCTGCTAATCCTAGCATGATAAAGAAGATTCAAAGAGAGTGAGATGCCAGCTCCTTTCATTCAGTCAGTAGCTTCAAACATTTCTGGACGTTTTTCAATGGCAAAATCAATGAATATTGTAAATGCACAAACAGTAATATCTCCACATTGCAAGGTGCAATTCTGAAATTTTTTGCTTTTTCCTGTTAATCCTAGCATGATAAAGAAGATTCAAAGACAGTGAGATGCCAGCTCCTTTCATTCAGTCAGTAGCTTCAAACATTTCTGGTATATGAAAAACATGTTTTTCAATGGCAAAAATCAATGAATATTGTAAATGCACAAACAGTAATATCTCCACATTGCAAGGTGCAATTCTGAAATTTTTTGCTTTTTCCTGCTAATCCTAGCATGATAAAGAAGATTCAAAGAGAGTGAGATGCCAGCTCCTTTCATTCCGTCAGTAGCTTCAAACATTTCTGGTATATGAAAAACATGTTTTTCAATGGCAAAAATCAATGAATATTGTAAATGCACAAACAGTAATATCTCCACATTGCAAGGTGCAATTCTGAAATTTTTTGCTTTTTCCTGCTTATCCTAGCATGATAAAGAAGATTCAAAGAGAGTGAGATGCCAGCTCCTTTCATTCAGTCAGTAGCTTCAAACATTTCTGGACGTTTTTCAATGGCAAAATCAATGAATATTGTAAATGCACAAACAGTAATATCTCCACATTGCAAGGTGCAATTCTGAAATTTTTTGCTTTCTCCTGTTAATCCTAGCATGATAAAGAAGATTCAAAGACAGTGAGATGCCAGCTCCTTTCATTCAGTCAGTAGCTTCAAACATTTCTGGTATATGAAAAACATGTTTTTCAATGGCAAAAATCAATGAATATTGTAAATGCACAAACAGTAATATCTCCACATTGCAAGGTGCAATTCTGAAATTTTTTGCTTTTTCCTGCTAATCCTAGCATGATAAAGAAGATTCAAAGAGAGTGAGATGCCAGCTCCTTTCATTCCGTCAGTAGCTTCAAACATTTCTGGTATATGAAAAACATGTTTTTCAATGGCAAAAATCAATGAATATTGTAAATGCACAAACAGTAATATCTCCACATTGCAAGGTGCAATTCTGAAATTTTTTGCTTTTTCCTGCTAATCCTAGCATGATAAAGAAGATTCAAAGAGAGTGAGATGCCAGCTCCTTTCATTCAGTCAGTAGCTTCAAACATTTCTGGACGTTTTTCAATGGCAAAATCAATGAATATTGTAAATGCACAAACAGTAATATCTCCACATTGCAAGGTGCAATTCTGAAATTTTTTGCTTTTTCCTGCTAATCCTAGCATGATAAAGAAGATTCAAAGAGAGTGAGATGCCAGCTAATTTCATTCAGTCAGTAGCTTCAAACATTTCTGGACGTTTTTCAATGGCAAAAATCAATGAATATTGTAAATGCACAAACAGTAATATCTCCACATTGCAAGGTGCAATTCTGAAATTTTTTGCTTTTTCCTGCTAATCCTAGCATGATAAAGAAGATTCAAAGAGAGTGAGATGCCAGCTCCTTTCATTCAGTCAGTAGCTTCAAACATTTCTTGTATATGAAAAACATGTTTTTCAATGGCAAAAATCAATGAATATTGTAAATGCACAAACAGTAATATCTCCACATTGCAAGGTGCAATTCTGAAATTTTTTGCTTTTTCCTGCTAATCCTAGCATGATAAAGAAGATTCAAAGAGAGTGAGATACCAGCTCCTTTCATTCAGTCAGTAGCTTCAAACATTTCTGGACGTTTTTCAATGGCAAAAATCAATGAATATTGTAAATGCACAAACAGTAATATCTCCACATTGCAAGGTGCAATTCTGAAATTTTTTGCTTTTTCCTGTTAATCCTAGCATGATAAAGAAGATTCAAAGAGAGTGAGATGCCAGCTCCTTTCATTCAAGTCAGTAGCTTCAAACATTTCTGGTATATGAAAAACATGTTTTTCAATGGCAAAAATCAATGAATATTGTAAATGCACAAACAGTAATATCTCCACATTGCAAGGTGCAATTCTGAAATTTTTTGCTTTTTCCTGCTTATCCTAGCATGATAAAGAAGATTCAAAGAGAGTGAGATGCCAGCTCCTTTCATTCAGTCAGTAGCTTCAAACATTTCTGGTATATGAAAAACATGTTTTTCAATGGCAAAAATCAATGAATATTGTAAATGCACAAACAGTAATATCTCCACATTGCAAGGTGCAATTCTGAAATTTTTTTGCTTTTTCCTGCTAATCCTAGCATGATAAAGAAGATTTAAAGAGAGTGAGATGCCAGCTCCTTTCATTCAGTCAGTAGCTTCAAACATTTCTGGACGTTTTTCAATGGCAAAATCAATGAATATTGTAAATGCACAAACAGTAATATCTCCACATTGCAAGGTGCAATTCTGAAATTTTTTGCTTTTTCCTGTTAATCCTAGCATGATAAAGAAGATTCAAAGACAGTGAGATGCCAGCTCCTTTCATTCAGTCAGTAGCTTCAAACATTTCTGGTATATGAAAAACATGTTTTTCAATGGCAAAAATCAATGAATATTGTAAATGCACAAACAGTAATATCTCCACATTGCAAGGTGCAATTCTGAAATTTTTTGCTTTTTCCTGCTAATCCTAGCATGATAAAGAAGATTCAAAGAGAGTGAGATGCCAGCTCCTTTCATTCCGTCAGTAGCTTCAAACATTTCTGGTATATGAAAAACATGTTTTTCAATGGCAAAAATCAATGAATATTGTAAATGCACAAACAGTAATATCTCCACATTGCAAGGTGCAATTCTGAAATTTTTTGCTTTTTCCTGCTAATCCTAGCATGATAAAGAAGATTCAAAGAGAGTGAGATGCCAGCTCCTTTCATTCAGTCAGTAGCTTCAAACATTTCTGGACGTTTTTCAATGGCAAAAATCAATGAATATTGTAAATGCACAAACAGTAATATCTCCACATTGCAAGGTGCAATTCTGAAATTTTTTGCTTTTTCCTGCTAATCCTAGCATGATAAAGAAGATTCAAAGAGAGTGAGATGCCAGCTCCTTTCATTCAGTCAGTAGCTTCAAACATTTCTTGTATATGAAAAACATGTTTTTCAATGGCAAAAATCAATGAATATTGTAAATGCACAAACAGCAATATCTCCACATTGCAAGGTGCAATTCTGAAATTTTTTGCTTTTTCCTGCTAATCCTAGCATGATAAAGAAGATTCAAAGAGAGTGAGATGCCAGCTCCTTTCATTCAGTCAGTAGCTTCAAACATTTCTGGACGTTTTTCAATGGCAAAAATCAATGAATATTGTAAATCCACAAACAGTAATATCTCCACATTGCAAGGTGCAATTCTGAAATTTTTTGCTTTTTCCTGTTAATCCTAGCATGATAAAGAAGATTCAAAGAGAGTGAGATGCCAGCTCCTTTCATTCAGTCAGTAGCTTCAAACATTTCTGGTATATGAAAAACATGTTTTTCAATGGCAAAAATCAATGAATATTGTAAATGCACAAACAGTAATATCTCCACATTGCAAGGTGCAATTCTGAAATTTTTTGCTTTTTCCTGCTAATCCTAGCATGATAAAGAAGATTCAAAGAGAGTGAGATGCCAGCTCCTTTCATTCAGTCAGTAGCTTCAAACATTTCTGGTATATGAAAAACATGTTTTTCAATGGCAAAAATCAATGAATATTGTAAATGCACAAACAGTAATATCTCCACATTGCAAGGTGCAATTCTGAAATTTTTTGCTTTTTCCTGCTAATCCAAGCATGATAAAGAAGATACAAAGAGAGTGAGATGCCAGCTCCTTTCATTCAGTCAGTAGCTTCAAACATTTCTGGTATATGAATAACATGATGTTTTTCAATGGCAAAAATCAATGAATATTGTAAATGCACAAACAGTAATTTCTCCGCATTGCAAGGTGCAATTCTGAAATTTTTTGCTTTTTCCTGCTCCTCTTAGCATGATAAAGAAGATTCAAAGAGAGTGAGATGCCAGCTCCTTTCATTCAGTCAGTAGCTTCAAACATTTCTGGTATATGAAAAACATGTTTTTCAATGGCAAAAATCAATGAATATTGTAAATGCACAAACAGTAATATCTCCACATTGCAAGGTGCAATTCTGAAATTTTTTTGCTTTTTCCTGCTAATCCTAGCATGATAAAGAAGATTTAAAGAGAGTGAGATGCCAGCTCCTTTCATTCAGTCAGTAGCTTCAAACATTTCTGGACGTTTTTCAATGGCAAAATCAATGAATATTGTAAATGCACAAACAGTAATATCTCCACATTGCAAGGTGCAATTCTGAAATTTTTTGCTTTTTCCTGTTAATCCTAGCATGATAAAGAAGATTCAAAGACAGTGAGATGCCAGCTCCTTTCATTCAGTCAGTAGCTTCAAACATTTCTGGTATATGAAAAACATGTTTTTCAATGGCAAAAATCAATGAATATTGTAAATGCACAAACAGTAATATCTCCACATTGCAAGGTGCAATTCTGAAATTTTTTGCTTTTTCCTGCTAATCCTAGCATGATAAAGAAGATTCAAAGAGAGTGAGATGCCAGCTCCTTTCATTCCGTCAGTAGCTTCAAACATTTCTGGTATATGAAAAACATGTTTTTCAATGGCAAAAATCAATGAATATTGTAAATGCACAAACAGTAATATCTCCACATTGCAAGGTGCAATTCTGAAATTTTTTGCTTTTTCCTGCTAATCCTAGCATGATAAAGAAGATTCAAAGAGAGTGAGATGCCAGCTCCTTTCATTCAGTCAGTAGCTTCAAACATTTCTGGACGTTTTTCAATGGCAAAAATCAATGAATATTGTAAATGCACAAACAGTAATATCTCCACATTGCAAGGTGCAATTCTGAAATTTTTTGCTTTTTCCTGCTAATCCTAGCATGATAAAGAAGATTCAAAGAGAGTGAGATGCCAGCTCCTTTCATTCAGTCAGTAGCTTCAAACATTTCTTGTATATGAAAAACATGTTTTTCAATGGCAAAAATCAATGAATATTGTAAATGCACAAACAGCAATATCTCCACATTGCAAGGTGCAATTCTGAAATTTTTTGCTTTTTCCTGCTAATCCTAGCATGATAAAGAAGATTCAAAGAGAGTGAGATGCCAGCTCCTTTCATTCAGTCAGTAGCTTCAAACATTTCTGGACGTTTTTCAATGGCAAAAATCAATGAATATTGTAAATGCACAAACAGTAATATCTCCACATTGCAAGGTGCAATTCTGAAATTTTTTGCTTTTTCCTGTTAATCCTAGCATGATAAAGAAGATTCAAAGAGAGTGAGATGCCAGCTCCTTTCATTCAGTCAGTAGCTTCAAACATTTCTGGTATATGAAAAACATGTTTTTCAATGGCAAAAATCAATGAATATTGTAAATGCACAAACAGTAATATCTCCACATTGCAAGGTGCAATTCTGAAATTTTTTGCTTTTTCCTGCTAATCCTAGCATGATAAAGAAGATTCAAAGAGAGTGAGATGCCAGCTCCTTTCATTCAGTCAGTAGCTTCAAACATTTCTGGTATATGAAAAACATGTTTTTCAATGGCAAAAATCAATGAATATTGTAAATGCACAAACAGTAATATCTCCACATTGCAAGGTGCAATTCTGAAATTTTTTGCTTTTTCCTGCTAATCCAAGCATGATAAAGAAGATTCAAAGAGAGTGAGATGCCAGCTCCTTTCATTCAGTCAGTAGCTTCAAACATTTCTGGTATATGAATAACATGATGTTTTTCAATGGCAAAAATCAATGAATATTGTAAATGCACAAACAGTAATTTCTCCGCATTGCAAGGTGCAATTCTGAAATTTTTTGCTTTTTCCTGCTCCTCTTAGCATGATAAAGAAGATTCAAAGAGAGTGAGATGCCAGCTCCTTTCATTCAGTCAGTAGCTTCAAACATTTCTGGTATATGAATAACATGATGTTTTTCAATGGCAAAAATCAATGAATATTGTAAATGCACAAACAGTAATTTCTCCGCATTGCAAGGTGCAATTCTGAAATTTTTTGCTTTTTCCTGCTCCTCTTAGCATGATAAAGACGATTCAAAGAGAGTGAGATGCCAGCTCCTTTCATTCAGTCAGTAGCTTCAATCATTTCTGGACGTTTTTCAATGGCAAAAATCAATGAATATTGTAAATGCACAAACAGTAATTTCTCCGCATTGCAAGGTGCAATTCTGAAATTTTTTGCTTTTTCCTGCTCCTCTTAGCATGATAAAGAAAATTCAGAGTGAGATGCCAGCTGCTTTCATTCAGTCAGTAGCTTCAATCATTTCTGGACGTTTTTCAATGGCAAAAATCAATGAATATTGTAAATGCACAAACAGTAATATCTCCACATTGCAAGGTGCAATTCTGAAATTTTTTGCTTTTTCCTGTTAATCCTAGCATGATAAAGAAGATTCAAAGAGAGTGAGATGCCAGCTCCTTTCATTCAGTCAGTAGCTTCAAACATTTCTGGTATATGAAAAACATGTTTTTCAATGGCAAAAATCAATGAATATTGTAAATGCACAAACAGTAATATCTCCACATTGCAAGGTGCAATTCTGAAATTTTTTGCTTTTTCCTGCTAATCCAAGCATGATAAAGAAGATTCAAAGAGAGTGAGATGCCAGCTCCTTTCATTCAGTCAGCAGCTTCAAACATTTCTGGTATATGAATAACATGATGTTTTTCAATGGCAAAAATCAATGAATATTGTAAATGCACAAACAGTAATTTCTCCGCATTGCAAGGTGCAATTCTGAAATTTTTTGCTTTTTCCTGCTCCTCTTAGCATGATAAAGAAGATTCAAAGAGAGTGAGATGCCAGCTCCTTTCATTCAGTCAGTAGCTTCAAACATTTCTGGTATATGAATAACATGATGTTTTTCAATGGCAAAAATCAATGAATATTGTAAATGCACAAACAGTAATCTCTCCGCATTGCAAGGTGCAATTCTGAAATTTTTTGCTTTTTCCTGCTCCTCTTAGCATGATAAAGACGATTCAAAGAGAGTGAGATGCCAGCTCCTTTCATTCAGTCAGTAGCTTCAATCATTTCTGGACGTTTTTCAATGGCAAAAATCAATGAATATTGTAAATGCACAAACAGTAATTTCTCCGCATTGCAAGGTGCAATTCTGAAATTTTTTGCTTTTTCCTGCTCCTCTTAGCATGATAAAGAAAATTCAGAGTGAGATGCCAGCTGCTTTCATTCAGTCAGTAGCTTCAATCATTTCTGGACGTTTTTCAATGGCAAAAATCAATGAATATTGTAAATGCACAAACAGTAATTTCTCCGCATTGCAAGGTGCAATTCTGAAATTTTTTGCATTTTCCTGCTCCTCTTAGCATGATAAAGAAGATTCAAAGAGAGTGAGATGCCAGCTCCTTTCATTCAGTCAGTAGCTTCAAACATTTCTGGTATATGAATAACATGATGTTTTTCAATGGCAAAAATCAATGAATATTGTAAATGCACAAACAGTAATTTCTCCGCATTGCAAGGTGCAATTCTGAAATTTTTTGCTTTTTCCTGCTCCTCTTAGCATGATAAAGAAGATTCAAAGAGAGTGAGATGCCAGCTCCTTTCGTTCAGTCAGTAGCTTCAATCATTTCTGGACGTTTTTCAAAGGCAAAAATCATTGAATATTGTAAATGCACAAACAGTAATTTCTCCGCATTGCAAGGTGCAATTCTGAAATTTTTTACTTTTTCCTGCTCCTCTTAGCATGATAAAGAAGATTCAAAGAGAGTGAGATGCCAGCTCCTTTCATTCAGTCAGTAGCTTCAAACATTTCTGGTATATGAAAAACATGTTTTTCAATGGCAAAAATCAATGAATATTGTAAATGCACAAACAGTAATATCTCCACATTGCAAGGTGCAATTCTGAAATTTTTTGCTTTTTCCTGCTTATCCTAGCATGATAAAGAAGATTCAAAGAGAGTGAGATGCCAGCTCCTTTCATTCAGTCAGTAGCTTCAAACATTTCTGGACGTTTTTCAATGGCAAAATCAATGAATATTGTAAATGCACAAACAGTAATATCTCCACATTGCAAGGTGCAATTCTGAAATTTTTTGCTTTTTCCTGTTAATCCTAGCATGATAAAGAAGATTCAAAGACAGTGAGATGCCAGCTCCTTTCATTCAGTCAGTAGCTTCAAACATTTCTGGTATATGAAAAACATGTTTTTCAATGGCAAAAATCAATGAATATTGTAAATGCACAAACAGTAATATCTCCACATTGCAAGGTGCAATTCTGAAATTTTTTGCTTTTTCCTGCTAATCCTAGCATGATAAAGAAGATTCAAAGAGAGTGAGATGCCAGCTCCTTTCATTCCGTCAGTAGCTTCAAACATTTCTGGTATATGAAAAACATGTTTTTCAATGGCAAAAATCAATGAATATTGTAAATGCACAAACAGTAATATCTCCACATTGCAAGGTGCAATTCTGAAATTTTTTGCTTTTTCCTGCTAATCCTAGCATGATAAAGAAGATTCAAAGAGAGTGAGATGCCAGCTCCTTTCATTCAGTCAGTAGCTTCAAACATTTCTGGACGTTTTTCAATGGCAAAATCAATGAATATTGTAAATGCACAAACAGTAATATCTCCACATTGCAAGGTGCAATTCTGAAATTTTTTGCTTTTTCCTGCTAATCCTAGCATGATAAAGAAGATTCAAAGAGAGTGAGATGCCAGCTAATTTCATTCAGTCAGTAGCTTCAAACATTTCTGGACGTTTTTCAATGGCAAAAATCAATGAATATTGTAAATGCACAAACAGTAATATCTCCACATTGCAAGGTGCAATTCTGAAATTTTTTGCTTTTTCCTGCTAATCCTAGCATGATAAAGAAGATTCAAAGAGAGTGAGATGCCAGCTACTTTCATTCAGTCAGTAGCTTCAAACATTTCTTGTATATGAAAAACATGTTTTTCAATGGCAAAAATCAATGAATATTGTAAATGCACAAACAGTAATATCTCCACATTGCAAGGTGCAATTCTGAAATTTTTTGCTTTTTCCTGCTAATCCTAGCATGATAAAGAAGATTCAAAGAGAGTGAGATACCAGCTCCTTTCATTCAGTCAGTAGCTTCAAACATTTCTGGACGTTTTTCAATGGCAAAAATCAATGAATATTGTAAATGCACAAACAGTAATATCTCCACATTGCAAGGTGCAATTCTGAAATTTTTTGCTTTTTCCTGTTAATCCTAGCATGATAAAGAAGATTCAAAGAGAGTGAGATGCCAGCTCCTTTCATTCAAGTCAGTAGCTTCAAACATTTCTGGTATATGAAAAACATGTTTTTCAATGGCAAAAATCAATGAATATTGTAAATGCACAAACAGTAATATCTCCACATTGCAAGGTGCAATTCTGAAAATTTTTGCTTTTTCCTGCTTATCCTAGCATGATAAAGAAGATTCAAAGAGAGTGAGATGCCAGCTCCTTTCATTCAGTCAGTAGCTTCAAACATTTCTGGTATATGAAAAACATGTTTTTCAATGGCAAAAATCAATGAATATTGTAAATGCACAAACAGTAATATCTCCACATTGCAAGGTGCAATTCTGAAATTTTTTTGCTTTTTCCTGCTAATCCTAGCATGATAAAGAAGATTTAAAGAGAGTGAGATGCCAGCTCCTTTCATTCAGTCAGTAGCTTCAAACATTTCTGGACGTTTTTCAATGGCAAAATCAATGAATATTGTAAATGCACAAACAGTAATATCTCCACATTGCAAGGTGCAATTCTGAAATTTTTTGCTTTTTCCTGTTAATCCTAGCATGATAAAGAAGATTCAAAGACAGTGAGATGCCAGCTCCTTTCATTCAGTCAGTAGCTTCAAACATTTCTGGTATATGAAAAACATGTTTTTCAATGGCAAAAATCAATGAATATTGTAAATGCACAAACAGTAATATCTCCACATTGCAAGGTGCAATTCTGAAATTTTTTGCTTTTTCCTGCTAATCCTAGCATGATAAAGAAGATTCAAAGAGAGTGAGATGCCAGCTCCTTTCATTCCGTCAGTAGCTTCAAACATTTCTGGTATATGAAAAACATGTTTTTCAATGGCAAAAATCAATGAATATTGTAAATGCACAAACAGTAATATCTCCACATTGCAAGATGCAATTCTGAAATTTTTTGCTTTTTCCTGCTAATCCTAGCATGATAAAGAAGATTCAAAGAGAGTGAGATGCCAGCTCCTTTCATTCAGTCAGTAGCTTCAAACATTTCTGGTATATGAAAAACATGTTTTTCAATGGCAAAAATCAATGAATATTGTAAATGCACAAACAGTAATATCTCCACATTGCAAGGTGCAATTCTGAAATTTTTTGCTTTTTCCTGCTAATCCAAGCATGATAAAGAAGATTCAAAGAGAGTGAGATGCCAGCTCCTTTCATTCAGTCAGTAGCTTCAAACATTTCTGGTATATGAATAACATGATGTTTTTCAATGGCAAAAATCAATGAATATTGTAAATGCACAAACAGTAATTTCTCCGCATTGCAAGGTGCAATTCTGAAATTTTTTGCTTTTTCCTGCTCCTCTTAGCATGATAAAGAAGATTCAAAGAGAGTGAGATGCCAGCTCCTTTCATTCAGTCAGTAGCTTCAAACATTTCTGGTATATGAATAACATGATGTTTTTCAATGGCAAAAATCAATGAATATTGTAAATGCACAAACAGTAATTTCTCCGCATTGCAAGGTGCAATTCTGAAATTTTTTGCTTTTTCCTGCTCCTCTTAGCATGATAAAGACGATTCAAAGAGAGTGAGATGCCAGCTCCTTTCATTCAGTCAGTAGCTTCAATCATTTCTGGACGTTTTTCAATGGCAAAAATCAATGAATATTGTAAATGCACAAACAGTAATTTCTCCGCATTGCAAGGTGCAATTCTGAAATTTTTTGCTTTTTCCTGCTCCTCTTAGCATGATAAAGAAAATTCAGAGTGAGATGCCAGCTGCTTTCATTCAGTCAGTAGCTTCAATCATTTCTGGACGTTTTTCAATGGCAAAAATCAATGAATATTGTAAATGCACAAACAGTAATATCTCCACATTGCAAGGTGCAATTCTGAAATTTTTTGCTTTTTCCTGTTAATCCTAGCATGATAAAGAAGATTCAAAGAGAGTGAGATGCCAGCTCCTTTCATTCAGTCAGTAGCTTCAAACATTTCTGGTATATGAAAAACATGTTTTTCAATGGCAAAAATCAATGAATATTGTAAATGCACAAACAGTAATATCTCCACATTGCAAGGTGCAATTCTGAAATTTTTTGCTTTTTCCTGCTAATCCAAGCATGATAAAGAAGATTCAAAGAGAGTGAGATGCCAGCTCCTTTCATTCAGTCAGCAGCTTCAAACATTTCTGGTATATGAATAACATGATGTTTTTCAATGGCAAAAATCAATGAATATTGTAAATGCACAAACAGTAATTTCTCCGCATTGCAAGGTGCAATTCTGAAATTTTTTGCTTTTTCCTGCTCCTCTTAGCATGATAAAGAAGATTCAAAGAGAGTGAGATGCCAGCTCCTTTCATTCAGTCAGTAGCTTCAAACATTTCTGGTATATGAATAACATGATGTTTTTCAATGGCAAAAATCAATGAATATTGTAAATGCACAAACAGTAATTTCTCCGCATTGCAAGGTGCAATTCTGAAATTTTTTGCTTTTTCCTGCTCCTCTTAGCATGATAAAGACGATTCAAAGAGAGTGAGATGCCAGCTCCTTTCATTCAGTCAGTAGCTTCAATCATTTCTGGACGTTTTTCAATGGCAAAAATCAATGAATATTGTAAATGCACAAACAGTAATTTCTCCGCATTGCAAGGTGCAATTCTGAAATTTTTTGCTTTTTCCTGCTCCTCTTAGCATGATAAAGAAAATTCAGAGTGAGATGCCAGCTGCTTTCATTCAGTCAGTAGCTTCAATCATTTCTGGACGTTTTTCAATGGCAAAAATCAATGAATATTGTAAATGCACAAACAGTAATTTCTCCGCATTGCAAGGTGCAATTCTGAAATTTTTTGCATTTTCCTGCTCCTCTTAGCATGATAAAGAAGATTCAAAGAGAGTGAGATGCCAGCTCCTTTCATTCAGTCAGTAGCTTCAAACATTTCTGGTATATGAATAACATGATGTTTTTCAATGGCAAAAATCAATGAATATTGTAAATGCACAAACAGTAATTTCTCCGCATTGCAAGGTGCAATTCTGAAATTTTTTGCTTTTTCCTGCTCCTCTTAGCATGATAAAGAAGATTCAAAGAGAGTGAGATGCCAGCTCCTTTCGTTCAGTCAGTAGCTTCAATCATTTCTGGACGTTTTTCAAAGGCAAAAATCATTGAATATTGTAAATGCACAAACAGTAATTTCTCCGCATTGCAAGGTGCAATTCTGAAATTTTTTACTTTTTCCTGCTCCTCTTAGCATGATAAAGAAGATTCAAAGAGAGTGAGATGCCAGCTCCTTTCATTCAGTCAGTAGCTTCAATCATTTCTGGTATATGAATAACATGATGTTTTTCAATGGCAAAAATCAATGAATATTGTAAATGCACAAACAGTAATTTCTCCGCATTGCAAGGTGCAATTCTGAAGTTTTTTGCTTTTTCCTGCTCCTCTTAGCATGATAAAGAAGATTCACAGAGAGTGAGATGCCAGCTCCTTTCATTCAGTCAGTAGCTTCAATCATTTCTGGACGTTTTTCAATGGCAAAAATCATTGAATATTGTAAATGCACAAACAGTAATTTCTCCGCATTGCAAGGTGCAATTCTGAAATTTTTTACTTTTTCCTGCTCCTCTTAGCATGATAAAGAAGATTCAAAGAGAGTGAGATGCCAGCTCCTTTCATTCCGTCAGTAGCTTCAAACATTTCTGGTATATGAAAAACATGTTTTTCAATGGCAAAAATCAATGAATATTGTAAATGCACAAACAGTAATATCTCCACATTGCAAGGTGCAATTCTGAAATTTTTTGCTTTTTCCTGCTTATCCTAGCATGATAAAGAAGATTCAAAGAGAGTGAGATGCCAGCTCCTTTCATTCAGTCAGTAGCTTCAAACATTTCTGGACGTTTTTCAATGGCAAAATCAATGAATATTGTAAATGCACAAACAGTAATATCTACACATTGCAAGGTGCAATTCTGAAATTTTTTGCTTTTTCCTGTTAATCCTAGCATGATAAAGAAGATTCAAAGACAGTGAGATGCCAGCTCCTTTCATTCAGTCAGTAGCTTCAAACATTTCTGGTATATGAAAAACATGTTTTTCAATGGCAAAAATCAATGAATATTGTAAATGCACAAACAGTAATATCTCCACATTGCAAGGTGCAATTCTGAAATTTTTTGCTTTTTCCTGCTAATCCTAGCATGATAAAGAAGATTCAAAGAGAGTGAGATGCCAGCTCCTTTCATTCCGTCAGTAGCTTCAAACATTTCTGGTATATGAAAAACATGTTTTTCAATGGCAAAAATCAATGAATATTGTAAATGCACAAACAGTAATATCTCCACATTGCAAGGTGCAATTCTGAAATTTTTTGCTTTTTCCTGCTAATCCTAGCATGATAAAGAAGATTCAAAGAGAGTGAGATGCCAGCTCCTTTCATTCAGTCAGTAGCTTCAAACATTTCTGGACGTTTTTCAATGGCAAAATCAATGAATATTGTAAATGCACAAACAGTAATATCTCCACATTGCAAGGTGCAATTCTGAAATTTTTTGCTTTTTCCTGCTAATCCTAGCATGATAAAGAAGATTCAAAGAGAGTGAGATGCCAGCTAATTTCATTCAGTCAGTAGCTTCAAACATTTCTGGACGTTTTTCAATGGCAAAAATCAATGAATATTGTAAATGCACAAACAGTAATATCTCCACATTGCAAGGTGCAATTCTGAAATTTTTTTGCTTTTTCCTGCTAATCCTAGCATGATAAAGAAGATTTAAAGAGAGTGAGATGCCAGCTCCTTTCATTCAGTCAGTAGCTTCAAACATTTCTGGACGTTTTTCAATGGCAAAATCAATGAATATTGTAAATGCACAAACAGTAATATCTCCACATTGCAAGGTGCAATTCTGAAATTTTTTGCTTTTTCCTGTTAATCCTAGCATGATAAAGAAGATTCAAAGACAGTGAGATGCCAGCTCCTTTCATTCAGTCAGTAGCTTCAAACATTTCTGGTATATGAAAAACATGTTTTTCAATGGCAAAAATCAATGAATATTGTAAATGCACAAACAGTAATATCTCCACATTGCAAGGTGCAATTCTGAAATTTTTTGCTTTTTCCTGCTAATCCTAGCATGATAAAGAAGATTCAAAGAGAGTGAGATGCCAGCTCCTTTCATTCCGTCAGTAGCTTCAAACATTTCTGGTATATGAAAAACATGTTTTTCAATGGCAAAAATCAATGAATATTGTAAATGCACAAACAGTAATATCTCCACATTGCAAGATGCAATTCTGAAATTTTTTGCTTTTTCCTGCTAATCCTAGCATGATAAAGAAGATTCAAAGAGAGTGAGATGCCAGCTCCTTTCATTCAGTCAGTAGCTTCAAACATTTCTGGTATATGAAAAACATGTTTTTCAATGGCAAAAATCAATGAATATTGTAAATGCACAAACAGTAATATCTCCACATTGCAAGGTGCAATTCTGAAATTTTTTGCTTTTTCCTGCTAATCCAAGCATGATAAAGAAGATTCAAAGAGAGTGAGATGCCAGCTCCTTTCATTCAGTCAGTAGCTTCAAACATTTCTGGTATATGAATAACATGATGTTTTTCAATGGCAAAAATCAATGAATATTGTAAATGCACAAACAGTAATTTCTCCGCATTGCAAGGTGCAATTCTGAAATTTTTTGCTTTTTCCTGCTCCTCTTAGCATGATAAAGAAGATTCAAAGAGAGTGAGATGCCAGCTCCTTTCATTCAGTCAGTAGCTTCAAACATTTCTGGTATATGAATAACATGATGTTTTTCAATGGCAAAAATCAATGAATATTGTAAATGCACAAACAGTAATTTCTCCGCATTGCAAGGTGCAATTCTGAAATTTTTTGCTTTTTCCTGCTCCTCTTAGCATGATAAAGACGATTCAAAGAGAGTGAGATGCCAGCTCCTTTCATTCAGTCAGTAGCTTCAATCATTTCTGGACGTTTTTCAATGGCAAAAATCAATGAATATTGTAAATGCACAAACAGTAATTTCTCCGCATTGCAAGGTGCAATTCTGAAATTTTTTGCTTTTTCCTGCTCCTCTTAGCATGATAAAGAAAATTCAGAGTGAGATGCCAGCTGCTTTCATTCAGTCAGTAGCTTCAATCATTTCTGGACGTTTTTCAATGGCAAAAATCAATGAATATTGTAAATGCACAAACAGTAATATCTCCACATTGCAAGGTGCAATTCTGAAATTTTTTGCTTTTTCCTGTTAATCCTAGCATGATAAAGAAGATTCAAAGAGAGTGAGATGCCAGCTCCTTTCATTCAGTCAGTAGCTTCAAACATTTCTGGTATATGAAAAACATGTTTTTCAATGGCAAAAATCAATGAATATTGTAAATGCACAAACAGTAATATCTCCACATTGCAAGGTGCAATTCTGAAATTTTTTGCTTTTTCCTGCTAATCCAAGCATGATAAAGAAGATTCAAAGAGAGTGAGATGCCAGCTCCTTTCATTCAGTCAGCAGCTTCAAACATTTCTGGTATATGAATAACATGATGTTTTTCAATGGCAAAAATCAATGAATATTGTAAATGCACAAACAGTAATTTCTCCGCATTGCAAGGTGCAATTCTGAAATTTTTTGCTTTTTCCTGCTCCTCTTAGCATGATAAAGAAGATTCAAAGAGAGTGAGATGCCAGCTCCTTTCATTCAGTCAGTAGCTTCAAACATTTCTGGTATATGAATAACATGATGTTTTTCAATGGCAAAAATCAATGAATATTGTAAATGCACAAACAGTAATTTCTCCGCATTGCAAGGTGCAATTCTGAAATTTTTTGCTTTTTCCTGCTCCTCTTAGCATGATAAAGACGATTCAAAGAGAGTGAGATGCCAGCTCCTTTCATTCAGTCAGTAGCTTCAATCATTTCTGGACGTTTTTCAATGGCAAAAATCAATGAATATTGTAAATGCACAAACAGTAATTTCTCCGCATTGCAAGGTGCAATTCTGAAATTTTTTGCTTTTTCCTGCTCCTCTTAGCATGATAAAGAAAATTCAGAGTGAGATGCCAGCTGCTTTCATTCAGTCAGTAGCTTCAATCATTTCTGGACGTTTTTCAATGGCAAAAATCAATGAATATTGTAAATGCACAAACAGTAATTTCTCCGCATTGCAAGGTGCAATTCTGAAATTTTTTGCATTTTCCTGCTCCTCTTAGCATGATAAAGAAGATTCAAAGAGAGTGAGATGCCAGCTCCTTTCATTCAGTCAGTAGCTTCAAACATTTCTGGTATATGAATAACATGATGTTTTTCAATGGCAAAAATCAATGAATATTGTAAATGCACAAACAGTAATTTCTCCGCATTGCAAGGTGCAATTCTGAAATTTTTTGCTTTTTCCTGCTCCTCTTAGCATGATAAAGAAGATTCAAAGAGAGTGAGATGCCAGCTCCTTTCGTTCAGTCAGTAGCTTCAATCATTTCTGGACGTTTTTCAAAGGCAAAAATCATTGAATATTGTAAATGCACAAACAGTAATTTCTCCGCATTGCAAGGTGCAATTCTGAAATTTTTTACTTTTTCCTGCTCCTCTTAGCATGATAAAGAAGATTCAAAGAGAGTGAGATGCCAGCTCCTTTCATTCAGTCAGTAGCTTCAATCATTTCTGGTATATGAATAACATGATGTTTTTCAATGGCAAAAATCAATGAATATTGTAAATGCACAAACAGTAATTTCTCCGCATTGCAAGGTGCAATTCTGAAGTTTTTTGCTTTTTCCTGCTCCTCTTAGCATGATAAAGAAGATTCACAGAGAGTGAGATGCCAGCTCCTTTCATTCAGTCAGTAGCTTCAATCATTTCTGGACGTTTTTCAATGGCAAAAATCATTGAATATTGTAAATGCACAAACAGTAATTTCTCCGCATTGCAAGGTGCAATTCTGAAATTTTTTACTTTTTCCTGCTCCTCTTAGCATGATAAAGAAGATTCAAAGAGAGTGAGATGCCAGCTCCTTTCATTCCGTCAGTAGCTTCAAACATTTCTGGTATATGAAAAACATGTTTTTCAATGGCAAAAATCAATGAATATTGTAAATGCACAAACAGTAATATCTCCACATTGCAAGGTGCAATTCTGAAATTTTTTGCTTTTTCCTGCTTATCCTAGCATGATAAAGAAGATTCAAAGAGAGTGAGATGCCAGCTCCTTTCATTCAGTCAGTAGCTTCAAACATTTCTGGACGTTTTTCAATGGCAAAATCAATGAATATTGTAAATGCACAAACAGTAATATCTACACATTGCAAGGTGCAATTCTGAAATTTTTTGCTTTTTCCTGTTAATCCTAGCATGATAAAGAAGATTCAAAGACAGTGAGATGCCAGCTCCTTTCATTCAGTCAGTAGCTTCAAACATTTCTGGTATATGAAAAACATGTTTTTCAATGGCAAAAATCAATGAATATTGTAAATGCACAAACAGTAATATCTCCACATTGCAAGGTGCAATTCTGAAATTTTTTGCTTTTTCCTGCTAATCCTAGCATGATAAAGAAGATTCAAAGAGAGTGAGATGCCAGCTCCTTTCATTCCGTCAGTAGCTTCAAACATTTCTGGTATATGAAAAACATGTTTTTCAATGGCAAAAATCAATGAATATTGTAAATGCACAAACAGTAATATCTCCACATTGCAAGGTGCAATTCTGAAATTTTTTGCTTTTTCCTGCTAATCCTAGCATGATAAAGAAGATTCAAAGAGAGTGAGATGCCAGCTCCTTTCATTCAGTCAGTAGCTTCAAACATTTCTGGACGTTTTTCAATGGCAAAATCAATGAATATTGTAAATGCACAAACAGTAATATCTCCACATTGCAAGGTGCAATTCTGAAATTTTTTGCTTTTTCCTGCTAATCCTAGCATGATAAAGAAGATTCAAAGAGAGTGAGATGCCAGCTAATTTCATTCAGTCAGTAGCTTCAAACATTTCTGGACGTTTTTCAATGGCAAAAATCAATGAATATTGTAAATGCACAAACAGTAATATCTCCACATTGCAAGGTGCAATTCTGAAATTTTTTGCTTTTTCCTGCTAATCCTAGCATGATAAAGAAGATTCAAAGAGAGTGAGATGCCAGCTACTTTCATTCAGTCAGTAGCTTCAAACATTTCTTGTATATGAAAAACATGTTTTTCAATGGCAAAAATCAATGAATATTGTAAATGCACAAACAGTAATATCTCCACATTGCAAGGTGCAATTCTGAAATTTTTTGCTTTTTCCTGCTAATCCTAGCATGATAAAGAAGATTCAAAGAGAGTGAGATACCAGCTCCTTTCATTCAGTCAGTAGCTTCAATCATTTCTGGACGTTTTTCAATGGCAAAAATCAATGAATATTGTAAATGCACAAACAGTAATATCTCCACATTGCAAGGTGCAATTCTGAAATTTTTTGCTTTTTCCTGTTAATCCTAGCATGATAAAGAAGATTCAAAGAGAGTGAGATGCCAGCTCCTTTCATTCCGTCAGTAGCTTCAAACATTTCTGGTATATGAAAAACATGTTTTTCAATGGCAAAAATCAATGAATATTGTAAATGCACAAACAGTAATATCTCCACATTGCAAGGTGCAATTCTGAAATTTTTTGCTTTTTCCTGCTTATCCTAGCATGATAAAGAAGATTCAAAGAGAGTGAGATGCCAGCTCCTTTCATTCAGTCAGTAGCTTCAAACATTTCTGGACGTTTTTCAATGGCAAAATCAATGAATATTGTAAATGCACAAACAGTAATATCTACACATTGCAAGGTGCAATTCTGAAATTTTTTGCTTTTTCCTGTTAATCCTAGCATGATAAAGAAGATTCAAAGACAGTGAGATGCCAGCTCCTTTCATTCAGTCAGTAGCTTCAAACATTTCTGGTATATGAAAAACATGTTTTTCAATGGCAAAAATCAATGAATATTGTAAATGCACAAACAGTAATATCTCCACATTGCAAGGTGCAATTCTGAAATTTTTTGCTTTTTCCTGCTAATCCTAGCATGATAAAGAAGATTCAAAGAGAGTGAGATGCCAGCTCCTTTCATTCCGTCAGTAGCTTCAAACATTTCTGGTATATGAAAAACATGTTTTTCAATGGCAAAAATCAATGAATATTGTAAATGCACAAACAGTAATATCTCCACATTGCAAGGTGCAATTCTGAAATTTTTTGCTTTTTCCTGCTAATCCTAGCATGATAAAGAAGATTCAAAGAGAGTGAGATGCCAGCTCCTTTCATTCAGTCAGTAGCTTCAAACATTTCTGGACGTTTTTCAATGGCAAAATCAATGAATATTGTAAATGCACAAACAGTAATATCTCCACATTGCAAGGTGCAATTCTGAAATTTTTTGCTTTTTCCTGCTAATCCTAGCATGATAAAGAAGATTCAAAGAGAGTGAGATGCCAGCTAATTTCATTCAGTCAGTAGCTTCAAACATTTCTGGACGTTTTTCAATGGCAAAAATCAATGAATATTGTAAATGCACAAACAGTAATATCTCCACATTGCAAGGTGCAATTCTGAAATTTTTTGCTTTTTCCTGCTAATCCTAGCATGATAAAGAAGATTCAAAGAGAGTGAGATGCCAGCTACTTTCATTCAGTCAGTAGCTTCAAACATTTCTTGTATATGAAAAACATGTTTTTCAATGGCAAAAATCAATGAATATTGTAAATGCACAAACAGTAATATCTCCACATTGCAAGGTGCAATTCTGAAATTTTTTGCTTTTTCCTGCTAATCCTAGCATGATAAAGAAGATTCAAAGAGAGTGAGATACCAGCTCCTTTCATTCAGTCAGTAGCTTCAATCATTTCTGGACGTTTTTCAATGGCAAAAATCAATGAATATTGTAAATGCACAAACAGTAATATCTCCACATTGCAAGGTGCAATTCTGAAATTTTTTGCTTTTTCCTGTTAATCCTAGCATGATAAAGAAGATTCAAAGAGAGTGAGATGCCAGCTCCTTTCATTCAAGTCAGTAGCTTCAAACATTTCTGGTATATGAAAAACATGTTTTTCAATGGCAAAAATCAATGAATATTGTAAATGCACAAACAGTAATATCTCCACATTGCAAGGTGCAATTCTGAAAATTTTTGCTTTTTCCTGCTTATCCTAGCATGATAAAGAAGATTCAAAGAGAGTGAGATGCCAGCTCCTTTCATTCAGTCAGTAGCTTCAAACATTTCTGGTATATGAAAAACATGTTTTTCAATGGCAAAAATCAATGAATATTGTAAATGCACAAACAGTAATATCTCCACATTGCAAGGTGCAATTCTGAAATTTTTTTGCTTTTTCCTGCTAATCCTAGCATGATAAAGAAGATTTAAAGAGAGTGAGATGCCAGCTCCTTTCATTCAGTCAGTAGCTTCAAACATTTCTGGACGTTTTTCAATGGCAAAATCAATGAATATTGTAAATGCACAAACAGTAATATCTCCACATTGCAAGGTGCAATTCTGAAATTTTTTGCTTTTTCCTGTTAATCCTAGCATGATAAAGAAGATTCAAAGACAGTGAGATGCCAGCTCCTTTCATTCAGTCAGTAGCTTCAAACATTTCTGGTATATGAAAAACATGTTTTTCAATGGCAAAAATCAATGAATATTGTAAATGCACAAACAGTAATATCTCCACATTGCAAGGTGCAATTCTGAAATTTTTTGCTTTTTCCTGCTAATCCTAGCATGATAAAGAAGATTCAAAGAGAGTGAGATGCCAGCTCCTTTCATTCCGTCAGTAGCTTCAAACATTTCTGGTATATGAAAAACATGTTTTTCAATGGCAAAAATCAATGAATATTGTAAATGCACAAACAGTAATATCTCCACATTGCAAGGTGCAATTCTGAAATTTTTTGCTTTTTCCTGCTAATCCTAGCATGATAAAGAAGATTCAAAGAGAGTGAGATGCCAGCTCCTTTCATTCAGTCAGTAGCTTCAAACATTTCTGGACGTTTTTCAATGGCAAAAATCAATGAATATTGTAAATGCACAAACAGTAATATCTCCACATTGCAAGGTGCAATTCTGAAATTTTTTGCTTTTTCCTGCTAATCCTAGCATGATAAAGAAGATTCAAAGAGAGTGAGATGCCAGCTCCTTTCATTCAGTCAGTAGCTTCAAACATTTCTTGTATATGAAAAACATGTTTTTCAATGGCAAAAATCAATGAATATTGTAAATGCACAAACAGCAATATCTCCACATTGCAAGGTGCAATTCTGAAATTTTTTGCTTTTTCCTGCTAATCCTAGCATGATAAAGAAGATTCAAAGAGAGTGAGATGCCAGCTCCTTTCATTCAGTCAGTAGCTTCAAACATTTCTGGACGTTTTTCAATGGCAAAAATCAATGAATATTGTAAATGCACAAACAGTAATATCTCCACATTGCAAGGTGCAATTCTGAAATTTTTTGCTTTTTCCTGTTAATCCTAGCATGATAAAGAAGATTCAAAGAGAGTGAGATGCCAGCTCCTTTCATTCAGTCAGTAGCTTCAAACATTTCTGGTATATGAAAAACATGTTTTTCAATGGCAAAAATCAATGAATATTGTAAATGCACAAACAGTAATATCTCCACATTGCAAGGTGCAATTCTGAAATTTTTTGCTTTTTCCTGCTAATCCTAGCATGATAAAGAAGATTCAAAGAGAGTGAGATGCCAGCTCCTTTCATTCAGTCAGTAGCTTCAAACATTTCTGGTATATGAAAAACATGTTTTTCAATGGCAAAAATCAATGAATATTGTAAATGCACAAACAGTAATATCTCCACATTGCAAGGTGCAATTCTGAAATTTTTTGCTTTTTCCTGCTAATCCAAGCATGATAAAGAAGATTCAAAGAGAGTGAGATGCCAGCTCCTTTCATTCAGTCAGTAGCTTCAAACATTTCTGGTATATGAATAACATGATGTTTTTCAATGGCAAAAATCAATGAATATTGTAAATGCACAAACAGTAATTTCTCCGCATTGCAAGGTGCAATTCTGAAATTTTTTGCTTTTTCCTGCTCCTCTTAGCATGATAAAGAAGATTCAAAGAGAGTGAGATGCCAGCTCCTTTCATTCAGTCAGTAGCTTCAAACATTTCTGGTATATGAATAACATGATGTTTTTCAATGGCAAAAATCAATGAATATTGTAAATGCACAAACAGTAATTTCTCCGCATTGCAAGGTGCAATTCTGAAATTTTTTGCTTTTTCCTGCTCCTCTTAGCATGATAAAGACGATTCAAAGAGAGTGAGATGCCAGCTCCTTTCATTCAGTCAGTAGCTTCAATCATTTCTGGACGTTTTTCAATGGCAAAAATCAATGAATATTGTAAATGCACAAACAGTAATTTCTCCGCATTGCAAGGTGCAATTCTGAAATTTTTTGCTTTTTCCTGCTCCTCTTAGCATGATAAAGAAAATTCAGAGTGAGATGCCAGCTGCTTTCATTCAGTCAGTAGCTTCAATCATTTCTGGACGTTTTTCAATGGCAAAAATCAATGAATATTGTAAATGCACAAACAGTAATATCTCCACATTGCAAGGTGCAATTCTGAAATTTTTTGCTTTTTCCTGTTAATCCTAGCATGATAAAGAAGATTCAAAGAGAGTGAGATGCCAGCTCCTTTCATTCAGTCAGTAGCTTCAAACATTTCTGGTATATGAAAAACATGTTTTTCAATGGCAAAAATCAATGAATATTGTAAATGCACAAACAGTAATATCTCCACATTGCAAGGTGCAATTCTGAAATTTTTTGCTTTTTCCTGCTAATCCAAGCATGATAAAGAAGATTCAAAGAGAGTGAGATGCCAGCTCCTTTCATTCAGTCAGCAGCTTCAAACATTTCTGGTATATGAATAACATGATGTTTTTCAATGGCAAAAATCAATGAATATTGTAAATGCACAAACAGTAATTTCTCCGCATTGCAAGGTGCAATTCTGAAATTTTTTGCTTTTTCCTGCTCCTCTTAGCATGATAAAGAAGATTCAAAGAGAGTGAGATGCCAGCTCCTTTCATTCAGTCAGTAGCTTCAAACATTTCTGGTATATGAATAACATGATGTTTTTCAATGGCAAAAATCAATGAATATTGTAAATGCACAAACAGTAATTTCTCCGCATTGCAAGGTGCAATTCTGAAATTTTTTGCTTTTTCCTGCTCCTCTTAGCATGATAAAGACGATTCAAAGAGAGTGAGATGCCAGCTCCTTTCATTCAGTCAGTAGCTTCAATCATTTCTGGACGTTTTTCAATGGCAAAAATCAATGAATATTGTAAATGCACAAACAGTAATTTCTCCGCATTGCAAGGTGCAATTCTGAAATTTTTTGCTTTTTCCTGCTCCTCTTAGCATGATAAAGAAAATTCAGAGTGAGATGCCAGCTGCTTTCATTCAGTCAGTAGCTTCAATCATTTCTGGACGTTTTTCAATGGCAAACATCAATGAATATTGTAAATGCACAAACAGTAATTTCTTCGCATTGCAAGGTGCAATTCTGAAATTTTTTGCTTTTTCCTGCTCCTCTTAGCATGATAAACAAGATTCAAAGAGAGTGAGATGCCAGCTCCTTTCATTCAGTCAGTAGCTTCAATCATTTCTGGACGTTTTTCAATGGCAAAAATCAATGAATATTGTAAATGCACAAACAGTAATTTCTCCGCATTGCAAGGTGCAATTCTGAAATTTTTTACTTTTTCCTGCTCCTCTTAGCATGATAAAGAAGATTCAAAGAGAGTGAGATGCCAGCTCCTTTCATTCAGTCAGTAGCTTCAAACATTCCTGGTATATGAATAACATAATGTTTTTCAATGGCAAAAATCAATGAATATTGTAAATGCACAAACAGTAATTTCTCCGCATTGCAAGGTGCAATTCTGAAATTTTTTGCTTTTTCCTGCTCCTCTTAGCATGATAAAGAAGATTCAAAGAGAGTGAGATGCCAGCTCCTTTCATTCAGTCAGTAGCTTCAATCATTTCTGGACGTTTTTCAATTGCAAAAATCAATGAATATTGTAAATGCACAAACAGTAATTTCTCCGCATTGCAAGGTGCAATTCTGAAATTTTTTGCTTTTTCCTGCTCCTCTTAGCATGATAAAGATGATTCAAAGAGAGTGAGATGCCAGCTCCTTTCATTCAGTCAGTAGCTTCAAACATTTCTGGTATATGAATAACATGATGTTTTTCAATGGCAAAAATCAATGAATATTGTAAATGCACAAACAGTAATTTCTCCGCATTGCAAGGTGCAATTCTGAAATTTTTTACTTTTTCCTGCTCCTCTTAGCATGATAAAGAAGATTCAAAGAGAGTGAGATGCCAGCTCCTTTCATTCAGTCAGTAGCTTCAATCATTTCTGGTATATGAATAACATGATGTTTTTCAATGGCAAAAATCAATGAATATTGTAAATGCACAAACAGTAATTTCTCCGCATTGCAAGGTGCAATTCTGAAATTTTTTGCTTTTTCCTGCTCCTCTTAGCATGATAAAGAAGATTCAAAGAGAGTGAGATGCCAGCTCCTTTCATTCAGTCAGTAGCTTCAATCATTTCTGGACGTTTTTCAATGGCAAAAATCATTGAATATTGTAAATGCACAAACAGTAATTTCTCCGCATTGCAAGGTGCAATTCTGAATTTTTTTACTTTTTCCTGCTCCTCTTAGCATGATAAAGAAGATTCAAAGAGAGTGAGATGCCAGCTCCTTTCATTCAGTCAGTAGCTTCAATCATTTCTGGTATATGAATAACATGATGTTTTTCAATGGCAAAAATCAATGAATATTGTAAATGCACAAACAGTAATTTCTCCGCATTGCAAGGTGCAATTCTGAAATTTTTTGCTTTTTCCTGCTCCTCTTAGCATGATAAAGAAGATTCAAAGAGAGTGAGATGCCAGCTCCTTTCATTCAGTCAGTAGCTTCAATCATTTCTGGACGTTTTTCAATGGCAAAAATCAATGAATATTGTAAATGCACAAACAGTAATTTCTCCGCATTGCAAGGTGCAATTCTGAAATTTTTTGCTTTTTCCTGCTCCTCTTAGCATGATAAACAAGATTAAAAGAGAGTGAGATGCCAGCTCCTTTCATTCAGTCAGTAGCTTCAATCATTTCTGGACGTTTTTCAATGGCAAAAATCAATGAATATTGTAAATGCACAAACAGTAATTTCTCCGCATTGCAAGGTGCAATTCTGAAATTTTTTGCTTTTTCCTGCTCCTCTTAGCATGATAAAGAAGATTCAAAGAGAGTGAGATGCCAGCTCCTTTCATTCAGTCAGTAGCTTCAAACATTCCTGGTATATGAATAACATGATGTTTTTCAATGGCAAAAATCAATGAATATTGTAAATGCACAAACAGTAATTTCTCCGCATTGCAAGGTGCAATTCTGAAATTTTTTGCTTTTTCCTGCTCCTCTTAGCATGATAAAGAAGATTCAAAGAGAGTGAGATGCCAGCTCCTTTCATTCAGTCAGTAGCTTCAATCATTTCTGGACGTTTTTCAATTGCAAAAATCAATGAATATTGTAAATGCACAAACAGTAATTTCTCCGCATTGCAAGGTGCAACTCTGAAATTTTTTGCTTTTTCCTGCTCCTCTTAGCATGATAAAGAAGATTCAAAGAGAGTGAGATGCCAGCTCCTTTCATTCAGTCAGTAGCTTCAATCATTTCTGGTATATGAATAACGTGATGTTTTTCAATGGCAAAAATCAATGAATATTGTAAATGCACAAACAGTAATTTCTCCGCATTGCAAGGTGCAATTCTGAAATTTTTTGCTTTTTCCTGCTCCTCTTAGCATGATAAAGAAGATTCAAAGAGAGTGAGATGCCAGCTCCTTTCATTCAGTCAGTAGCTTCAAACATTTCTGGTATATGAATAACATGATGTTTTTCAATGGCAAAAATCAATGAATATTGTAAATGCACAAACAGTAATTTCTCCGCATTGCAAGGTGCAATTCTGAAAATTTTTGCTTTTTCCTGCTCCTCTTAGCATGATAAAGAAGATTCAAGGAGAGTGAGATGCCAGCTCCTTTCATTCAGTCAGTAGCTTCAAACATTTCTGGTATATGAATAACATGATGTTTTTCAATGGCAAAAATCAATGAATATTGTAAATGCACAAACAGTAATTTCTCCGCATTGCAAGGTGCAATTCTGAAATTTTTTGCTTTATCCTGCTCCTCTTAGCATGATAAAGAAGATTCAAAGAGAGTGAGATGCCAGCTCCTTTCATTCAGTCAGTAGCTTCAATCATTTCTGGACGTTTTTTCATGGCAAAAATCATTGAATATTGTAAATGCACAAACAGTAATTTCTCCGCATTGCAAGGTGCAATTCTGAAATTTTTTACTTTTTCCTGCTCCTCTTAGCATGATAAAGAAGATTAAAAGAGAGTGAGATGCCAGCTCCTTTCATTCAGTCAGTAGCTTCAATCATTTCTGGTATATGAATAACATGATGTTTTTCAATGGCAAAAATCAATGAATATTGTAAATGCACAAACAGTAATTTCTCCGCATTGCAAGGTGCAATTCTGAGATTTTTTGCTTTTTCCTGCTCCTCTTAGCATGATAAAGAAGATTCAAAGAGAGTGAGATGCCAGCTCCTTTCATTCAGTCAGTAGCTTCAATCATTTCTGGACGTTTTTCAATGGCAAAAATCAATGAATATTCTAAATGCACAAACAGTAATTTCTCCGCATTGCAAGGTGCAATTCTGAAATTTTTTGCTTTTTCCTGCTCCTCTTAGCATGATAAACAAGATTCAAAGAGAGTGAGATGCCAGCTCCTTTCATTCAGTCAGTAGCTTCAATCATTTCTGGACGTTTTTCAATGGCAAAAATCAATGAATATTGTAAATGCACAAACAGTAATTTCTCCGCATTGCAAGGTGCAATTCTGAAATTTTTTGCTTTTTCCTGCTCCTCTTAGCATGATAAAGAAGATTCAAAGAGAGTGAGAAGCCAGCTCCTTTCATTCAGTCAGTAGCTTCAATCATTTCTGGACGTTTTTCAATTGCAAAAATCAATGAATATTGTAAATGCACAAACAGTAATTTCTCCGCATTGCAAGGTGCAATTCTGAAATTTTTTACTTTTTCCTGCTCCTCTTAGCATGATAAAGAAGATTCAAAGAGAGTGAGATGCCAGCTCCTTTCATTCAGTCAGTAGCTTCAATCATTTCTGGTATATGAATAACATGATGTTTTTCAATGGCAAAAATCAATGAATATTGTAAATGCACAAACAGTAATTTCTCCGCATTGCAAGGTGCAATTCTGAAATTTTTTGCTTTTTCCTGCTCCTCTTAGCATGATAAAGAAGATTCAAAGAGAGTGAGATGCCAGCTCCTTTCATTCAGTCAGTAGCTTCAATCATTTCTGGACGTTTTTCAATGGCAAAAATCAATGAATATTGTAAATGCACAAACAGTAATTTCTCCGCATTGCAAGGTGCAATTCTGAAATTTTTTGCTTTTTCCTGCTCCTCTTAGCATGATAAAGAAGATTCAAAGAGAGTGAGATGCCAGCTCCTTTCATTCAGTCAGTAGCTTCAATCATTTCTGGACGTTTTTCAATGGCAAAAATCAATGAATATTGTAAATGCACAAACAGTAATTTCTCCGCATTGCAAGGTGCAATTCTGAAATTTTTTGCTTTTTCCTGCTCCTCTTAGCATGATAAAAAAGATTCAAAGAGAGTGAGATGCCAGCTCCTTTCATTCAGTCAGTAGCTTCAAACATTTCTGGTATATGAATAACATGATGTTTTTCAATGGCAAAAATCAATGAATATTGTAAATGCACAAACAGTAATTTCTCCGCATTGCAAGGTGCAATTCTGAATTTTTTTGCTTTTTCCTGCTCCTCTTAGCATGATAAAGAAGATTCAAAGAGAGTGAGACGCCAGCTCCTTTCGTTCAGTCAGTAGCTTCAATCATTTCTGGACGTTTTTCAATGGCAAAAATCATTGAATATTGTAAATGCACAAACAGTAATTTCTCCGCATTGCAAGGTGCAATTCTGAAATTTTTTACTTTTTCCTGCTCCTCTTAGCATGATAAAGAAGATTCAAAGAGAGTGAGATGCCAGCTCCTTTCATTCAGTCAGTAGCTTCAATCATTTCTGGTATATGAATAACATGATGTTTTTCAATGGCAAAAATCAATGAATATTGTAAATGCACAAACAGTAATTTCTCCGCATTGCAAGGTGCAATTCTGAAATTTTTTGCTTTTTCCTGCTCCTCTTAGCATGATAAAGAAGATTCAAAGAGAGTGAGATGCCAGCTCCTTTCATTCAGTCAGTAGCTTCAATCATTTCTGGACGTTTTTCAATGGCAAAAATCAACGAATATTGTAAATGCACAAACAGTAATTTCTCCGCATTGCAAGGTGCAATTCTGAAATTTTTTGCTTTTTCCTGCTCCTCTTAGCATGATAAAGAAGATTCAAAGAGAGTGAGATGCCAGCTCCTTACATTCAGTCAGTAGCTTCAATCATTTCTGGTAAATGAATAACATGATGTTTTTCAATGGCAAAAATCAATGAATTTTGTAAATGCACAAACAGTAATATCTCCGCATTGCAAGGCGCAATTCTGAAATTTTTTGCTTTTTCCTGCTCCTCTTAGCATGATAAAGAAGATTCAAAGAGAGTGAGATGCCAGCTCCTTTCAATCAGTCAGTAGCTTCAATCATTTCTGGACGTTTTTCAATGGCAAAAATCAATGAATATTGTAAATGCACAAACAGTAATTTCTCCGCATTGCAAGGTGCAATTCTGAAATTTTTTGCTTTTTCCTGCTCCTCTTAGCATGATAAAGAAGATTCAAAGAGAGTGAGATGCCAGCTCCTTTCATTCAGTCAGTAGCTTCAATCATTTCTGGACGTTTTTCAATGGCAAAAATCAATGAATATTGTAAATGCACAAACAGTAATTTTTCCGCATTGCAAGGTGCAATTCTGAAATTTTTTGCTTATTCCTGCTCCTCTTAGCATGATAAAGAAGATTCAAAGAGAGTGAGGTGCCAGCTCCTTTCATTCAGTCAGTAGCTTCAAACATTTCTGGTATATGAATAACGTTTTTCAATGGCAAAAATCAATGAATATTGTAAATGCACAAACAGTTATTTCTCCGCATTGCAAGGTGCAATTCTGAAATTTTTTGCTTTTTCCTGCTCCTCTTAGCATGATAAAGAAGATTCAAAGAGAGTGAGATGCCAGCTCCTTTCATTCAGTCAGTAGCTTCAATCATTTCTGGACGTTTTTCAATGGCAAAAATCAATGAATATTGTAAATGCACAAACAGTAATTTCTCCGCATTGCAAGGTGCAATTCTGAAATTTTTTGCTTTTTCCTGCTCCTCTTAGCATGATAAAGAAGATTCAAAGAGAGTGAGATGCCAGCTCCTTTCATTCAGTCAGTAGCTTCAATCATTTCTGGACGTTTTTCAATGGCAAAAATCAATGAATATTGTAAATGCACAAACAGTAATTTCTCCGCATTGCAAGGTGCAATTCTGAAATTTTTTGCTTTTTCCTGCTCCTCTTAGCATGATAAAGAAGATTCAAAGAGAGTGAGATGCCAGCTCCTTTCATTCAGTCAGTAGCTTCAATCATTTCTGGACGGTTTTCAATGGCAAAAATCAATGAATATTGTAAATGCACAAACAGTAATTTCTCCGCATTGCAAGGTGCAATTCTGAAATTTTTGCTTTTTCCTGCTCCTCTTAGCATGATAAAGAAGATTCAAAGAGAGTGAGGTGCCAGCTCCTTTCATTCAGTCAGTAGCTTCAAACATTTCTGGTATATGAATAACATGTTTTTCAATGGCAAAAATCAATGAATATTGTAAATGCACAAACAGTAATTTCTCCGCATTGCAAGGAGCAATTCTGAAATTTTTTGCTTTTTCCTGCTCCTCTTAGCATGATAAAGAAGATTCAAAGAGAGTGAGATGCCAGCTCCTTTCATTCAGTCAGTAGCTTCAATCATTTCTGGACGTTTTTCAATGGCAAAAATCAATGAATATTGTAAATGCACAAACTGTAATTTCTCCGCATTGCAAGGTGCAATTCTGAAATTTTTTGCTTTTTCCTGCTCCTCTTAGCATGATAAAGAAGATTCAAAGAGAGTGAGATGCCAGCTCTTTTCATTCAGTCAGTAGCTTCAATCATTTCTGGACGTTTTTCAATGGCAAAAATCAATGAATATTGTAAATGCACAAACAGTAATTTCTCCGCATTGCAAGGTGCAATTCTGAAATTTTTTGCTTTTTCCTGCTCCTCTTAGCATGATAAAGAAGATTCAAAGAGAGTGAGATGCCAGCTCCTTTCATTCAATCAGTAGCTTCAAACATTTCTGGTATATGAATAACATGATGTTTTTCAATGGCAAAAATCAATGAATATTGTAAATGCACAAACAGTAATTTCTCCGCATTGCAAGGTGCAATTCTGAAATTTTTTGCTTTTTCCTGCTCCTCTTAGCATGATAAAGAAGATTCAAAGAGAGTGAGATGCCAGCTCCTTTCATTCAGTCAGTAGCTTCAATCATTTCTGGACGTTTTTCAATGGCAAAAATCAATGAATATTGTAAATGCACAAACAGTAATTTCTCCGCATTGCAAGGTGCAATTCTGAAATTTTTTGCTTTTTCCTGCTCCTCTTAGCATGATAAAGAAGATTCAAAGAGAGTGAGATGCCAGCTCCTTACATTCAGTCAGTAGCTTCAATCATTTCTGGTAAATGAATAACATGATGTTTTTCAATGGCAAAAATCAATGAATTTTGTAAATGCACAAACAGTAATTTCTCCGCATTGCAAGGCGCAATTCTGAAATTTTTTGCTTTTTCCTGCTCCTCTTAGCATGGTAAAGAAGATTCAAAGAGAGTGAGATGCCAGCTCCTTTCAATCAGTCAGTAGCTTCAATCATTTCTGGACGTTTTTCAATGGCAAAAATCAATGAATATTGTAAATGCACAAACAGTAATTTCTCCGCATTGCAAGGTGCAATTCTGAAATTTTTTGCTTTTTCCTGCTCCTCTTAGCATGATAAAGAAGATTCAAAGAGAGTGAGATGCCAGCTCCTTTCATTCAGTCAGTAGCTTCAATCATTTCTGGACGTTTTTCAATGGCAAAAATCAATGAATATTGTAAATGCACAAACAGTAATTTTTCCGCATTGCAAGGTGCAATTCTGAAATTTTTTGCTTATTCCTGCTCCTCTTAGCATGATAAAGAAGATTCAAAGAGAGTGAGATGCCAGCTCCTTTCATTCAGTCAGTAGCTTCAAACATTTCTGGTATATGAATAACGTTTTTCAATGGCAAAAATCAATGAATATTGTAAATGCACAAACAGTTATTTCCCTTCATTGCAAGGTGCAATTCTGAAATTTTTTGCTTTTTCCTGCTCCTCTTAGCATGATAAAGAAGATTCAAAGAGAGTGAGATGCCAGCTCCTTTCATTCAGTCAGTAGCTTCAATCATTTCTGGACGTTTTTCAATGGCAAAAATCAATGAATATTGTAAATGCACAAACAGTAATTTCTCCGCATTGCAAGGTGCAATTCTGAAATTTTTTGCTTTTTCCTGCTCCTCTTAGCATGATAAAGAAGATTCAAAGAGAGTGAGATGCCAGCTCCTTTCATTCAGTCAGTAGCTTCAATCATTTCTGGACGTTTTTCAATGGCAAAAATCAATGAATATTGTAAATGCACAAACAGTAATTTCTCCGCATTGCAAGGTGCAATTCTGAAATTTTTGCTTTTTCCTGCTCCTCTTAGCATGATAAAGAAGATTCAAAGAGAGTGAGGTGCCAGCTCCTTTCATTCAGTCAGTAGCTTCAAACATTTCTGGTATATGAATAACATGTTTTTCAATGGCAAAAATCAATGAATATTGTAAATGCACAAACAGTAATTTCTCCGCATTGCAAGGAGCAATTCTGAAATTTTTTGCTTTTTCCTGCTCCTGTTAGCATGATAAAGAAGATTCAAAGAGAGTGAGATGCCAGCTCCTTTCATTCAGTCAGTAGCTTCAATCATTTCTGGACGTTTTTCAATGGCAAAAATCAATGAATATTGTAAATGCACAAACTATAATTTCTCCGCATTGCAAGGTGCAATTCTGAAATTTTTTGCTTTTTCCTGCTCCTCTTAGCATGATAAAGAAGATTCAAAGAGAGTGAGATGCCAGCTCTTTTCATTCAGTCAGTAGCTTCAATCATTTCTGGACGTTTTTCAATGGCAAAAATCAATGAATATTGTAAATGCACAAACAGTAATTTCTCCGCATTGCAAGGTGCAATTCTGAAATTTTTTGCTTTTTCCTGCTCCTCTTAGCATGATAAAGAAGATTCAAAGAGAGTGAGATGCCAGCTCCTTTCATTCAATCAGTAGCTTCAAACATTTCTGGTATATGAATAACGATGTTTTTCAATGGCAAAAATCAATGAATATTGTAAATGCACAAACAGTAATTTCTCCGCATTGCAAGGTGCAATTCTGAAATTTTTTGCTTTTTCCTGCTCCTCTTAGCATGATAAAGAAGATTCAAAGAGAGTGAGATGCCAGCTCCTTTCATTCAGTCAGTAGCTTCAATCATTTCTGGACGTTTTTCAATGGCAAAAATCAATGAATATTGTAAATGCACAAACAGTAATTTCTCCGCATTGCAAGGTGCAATTCTGAAATTTTTTGCTTTTTCCTGCTCCTCTTAGCATGATAAAGAAGATTCAACGAGAGTGAGGTGCCAGCTCCTTTCATTCAGTCAGTAGCTTCAAACATTTCTGGTATATGAATAACATGTTTTTCAATGGCAAAAATCAATGAATATTGTAAATGCACAAACTGTAATTTCTTCGCATTGCAAGGTGCAATTCTGAAATTTTTTGCTTTTTCCTGCTCCTCTTAGCATGATAAAGAAAATTCAAAGAGAGTGAGATGCCAGCTCCTTTCATTCAGTCAGTAGCTTCAATCATTTCTGGACGTTTTTCAATGGCAAAAATCAATGAATATTGTAAATGCACAAACAGTAATTTCTCCGCATTGCAAGGTGCAATTCTGAAATTTTTTGCTTTTTCCTGCTCCTCTTAGCATGATAAAGAAGATTCAAAGAGAGTGAGATGCCAGCTCCTTTCATTCAGTCAGTAGCTTCAATCATTTCTGGACGTTTTTCAATGGCAAAAATCAATGAATATTGTAAATGCACAAACTGTAATTTCTCCGCATTGTAAGGTGCAATTCTGAAATTTTTTGCTTTTTCCTGCTCCTCTTAGCATGATAAAGAAGATTCAAAGAGAGTGAGATGCCAGCTCCTTTCATTCAGTCAGTAGCTTCAATCATTTCTGGACGTTTTTCAATGGCAAAAATCAATGAATATTGTAAATGCACAAACAGTAATTTCTCCGCATTGCAAGGTGCAATGCTGAAATTTTTTGCTTTTTCCTGCTCCCCTTAGCATGATAAAGAAGATTCAAAGAGAGTGAGATGCCAGCTCCTTTCATTCAGTCAGTAGCTTCAATCATTTCTGGACGTTTTTCAATGGCAAAAATCAATGAATATTGTAAATGCACAAACAGAAATTTCTCCGCATTGCAAGGTGCAATTCTGAAATTTTTTGCTTTTTCCTGCTCCTCTTAGCATGATAAAGAAGATTCAAAGAGAGTGAGATGCCAGCTCCTTTCATTCAGTCAGTAGCTTCAAACATTTCTGGTATATGAATAACATGATGTTTTTCAATGGCAAAAATCAATGAATATTGTAAATGCACAAACAGTAATTTCTCCGCATTGCAAGGTGCAATTCTGAAATTTTTTGCTTTTTCCTGCTCCTCTTAGCATGATAAAGAAGATTCAAAGAGAGTGAGATGCCAGCTCCTTTCGTTCAGTCAGTAGCTTCAATCATTTCTGGACGTTTTTCAATGGCAAAAATCATTGAATATTGTAAATGCACAAACAGTAATTTCTCCGCATTGCAAGGTGCAATTCTGAAATTTTTTACATTTTCCTGCTCCTCTTAGCATGATAAAGAAGATTCAAAGAGAGTGAGATGCCAGCTCCTTTCATTCAGTCAGTAGCTTCAATCATTTCTGGTATATGAATAACATGATGTTTTTCAATGGCAAAAATCAATGAATATTGTAAATGCACAAACAGTAATTTCTCCGCATTGCAAGGTGCAATTCTGAAATTTTTTGCTTTTTCCTGCTCCTCTTAGCATGATAAAGAAGATTCAAAGAGAGTGAGATGCCAGCTCCTTTCATTCAGTCAGTAGCTTCAATCATTTCTGGACGTTTTTCAATGGCAAAAATCAATGAATATTGTAAATGCACAAACAGTAATTTCTCCGCATTGCAAGGTGCAATTCTGAAATTTTTTGCTTTTTCCTGCTCCTCTTAGCATGATAAAGAAGATTCAAAGAGAGTGAGGTGCCAGCTCCTTTCATTCAGTCAGTAGCTTCAAACATTTCTGGTATATGAATAACATGTTTTTCAATGGCAAAAATCAATGAATATTGTAAATGCACAAACAGTAATTTCTCCGCATTGCAAGGAGCAATTCTGAAATTTTTTGCTTTTTCCTGCTCCTCTTAGCATGATAAAGAAGATTCAAAGAGAGTGAGATTCCAGCTCCTTTCATTCAGTCAGTAGCTTCAATCATTTCTGGACGTTTTTCAATGGCAAAAATCAATGAATATTGTAAATGCACAAACTGTAATTTCTCCGCATTGCAAGGTGCAATTCTGAAATTTTTTGCTTTTTCCTGCTCCTCTTAGCATGATAAAGAAGATTCAAAGAGAGTGAGATGCCAGCTCCTTTCATTCAGTCAGTAGCTTCAATCATTTCTGGACGTTTTTCAATGGCAAAAATCAATGAATATTGTAAATGCACAAACAGTAATTTCTCCGCATTGCAAGGTGCAATTCTGAAATTTTTTGCTTTTTCCTGCTCCTCTTAGCATGATAAAGAAGATTCAAAGAGAGTGAGATGCCAGCTCCTTTCATTCAGTCAGTAGCTTCAAACATTTCTGGTATATGAATAACATGATGTTTTTCAATGGCAAAAATTAATGAATATTGTAAATGCACAAACAGTAATTTCTCGGCATTGCAAGGTGCAATTCTGAAATTTTTTGCTTTTTCCAGCTCCTCTTAGCATGATAAAGAAGATTCAAAGAGAGTGAGATGCCAGCTCCTTTCATTCAGTCAGTAGCTTCAATCATTTCTGGACGTTTTTCAATGGCAAAAATCAATGAATATTGTAAATGCACAAACAGTAATTTCTCCGCATTGCAAGGTGCAATTCTGAAATTTTTTGCTTTATCCTGCTCCTCTTAGCATGATAAAGAAGATTCAAAGAGAGTGAGGTGCCAGCTCCTTTCATTCAGTCAGTAGCTTCAAACATTTCTGGTATATGAATAACATGTTTTTCAATGGCAAAAATCAATGAATATTGTAAATGCACAAACAGTAATTTCTCCGCATTGCAAGGTGCAATTCTGAAATTTTTTGCTTTTTCCTGCTCCTCTTAGCATGATAAAGAAAATTCAAAGAGAGTGAGATGCCAGCTCCTTTCATTCAGTCAGTAGCTTCAATCATTTCTGGACGTTTTTTAATGGCAAAAATCAATGAATATTGTAAATGCACAAACAGTAATTTCTCCGCATTGCAAGGTGCAATTCTGAAATTTTTTGCTTTTTCCTGCTCCTCTTAGCATGATAAAGAAGATTCAAAGAGAGTGAGATGCCAGCTCCTTTCATTCAGTCAGTAGCTTCAATCATTTCTGGACGTTTTTCAATGGCAAAAATCAATGAATATTGTAAATGCACAAACTGTAATTTCTCCGCATTGTAAGGTGCAATTCTGAAATTTTTTGCTTTTTCCTGCTCCTCTTAGCATGATAAAGAAGATTCAAAGAGAGTGAGATGCCAGCTCCTTTCATTCAGTCAGTAGCTTCAATCATTTCTGGACGTTTTTCAATGGCAAAAATCAATGAATATTGTAAATGCACAAACTGTAATTTCTCCGCATTGTAAGGTGCAATTCTGAAATTTTTTGCTTTTTCCTGCTCCTCTTAGCATGATAAAGAAGATTCAAAGAGAGTGAGATGCCAGCTCCTTTCATTCAGTCAGTAGCTTCAATCATTTCTGGACGTTTTTCAATGGCAAAAATCAATGAATATTGTAAATGCACAAACAGTAATTTCTCCGCATTGCAAGGTGCAATTCTGAAATTTTTTGCTTTTTCCTGCTCCTCTTAGCATGATAAAGAAGATTCAAAGAGAGTGAGATGCCAGCTCCTTTCATTCAGTCAGTAGCTTCAAACATTTCTGGTATATGAATAACATGATGTTTTTCAATGGCAAAAATCAATGAATATTGTAAATGCACAAACAGTAATTTCTCCGCATTGCAAGGTGCAATTCTGAAATTTTTTGCTTTTTCCTGCTCCTCTTAGCATGATAAAGAAGATTCAAAGAGAGTGAGATGCCAGCTCCTTTCATTCAGTCAGTAGCTTCAAACATTTCTGGTATATGAATAACATGATGTTTTTCAATGGCAAAAATCAATGAATATTGTAAATGCACAAACAGTAATTTCTCCGCATTGCAAGGTGCAAGTCTGAAATTTTTTGCTTTTTCCTGCTCCTCTTAGCATGATAAAGAAGATTCAAAGAGAGTGAGATGCCAGCTACTTTCATTCAGTCAGTAGCTTCAATCATTTCTGGACGTTTTTCAATGGTAAAAATCAATGAATATTGTAAATGCACAAACAGTAATTTCTCCGCATTGCAAGGTGCAATTCTGAAATTTTTTGCTTTTTCCCGCTCCTCTTAGCATGATAAAGAAGATTCAAAGAGAGTGAGATGCCAGCTCCTTTCATTCAGTCAGTAGCTTCAATCATTTCTGGACGTTTTTCAATGGCAAAAATCAATGAATATTGTAAATGCACAAACAGTAATTTCTCCGCATTGCAAGGTGCAATTCTGAAATTTTTTGCTTTTTCCTGCTCCTCTTAGCATGATAAAGAAGATTCAAAGAGAGTGAGATGCCAGCTCCTTTCATTCAGTCAGTAGCTTCAATCATTTCTGGTAAATGAATAACATGATGTTTTTCAATGGCAAAAATCAATGAATTTTGTAAATGCACAAACAGTAATTTCTCCGCATTGCAAGGCGCAATTCTGAAATTGTTTGCTTTTTCCTGCTCCTCTTAGCATGATAAAGAAGATTCAAAGAGAGTGAGATGCCAGCTCCTTTCATTCAGTCAGTAGCTTCAATCATTTCTGGACGTTTTTCAATGGCAAAAATCAATGAATATTGTAAATGCACAAACAGTAATTTCTCCGCATTGCAAGGTGCAATTCTGAAATTTTTTGCTTTTTCCTGCTCCTCTTAGCATGATAAAGAAGATTCAAAGTGAGTGAGATGCCAGCTCCTTTCATTCAGTCAGTAGCTTCAATCATTTCTGGACGTTTTTCAATGGCAAAAATCAATGAATATTGTAAATGTACAAACAGTAATTTCTCCGCATTGCAAGGTGCAATTCTGAAATTTTTTGCTTTTTCCTGCTCCTCTTAGCATGATAAAGAAGATTCAAAGAGAGTGAGGTTCCAGCTCCTTTCATTCAGTCAGTAGCTTCAAACATTTCTGGTATATGAATAACATGTTTTTCAATGGCAAAAATCAATGAATATTGTAAATGCACAAAGAGTAATTTCTCCGCATTGCAAGGTGCAATTCTGAAATTTTTTGCTTTTTCCTGCTCCTCTTAACTTGATAAAGAAGATTCAAAGAGAGTGAGATGCCAGCTCCTTTCATTCAGTCAGTAGCTTCAATCATTTCTGGACGTTTTTCAATGGCAAAAATCAATGAATATTGTAAATGCACAAACTGTAATTTCTCCGCATTGTAAGGTGCAATTCTGAAATTTTTTGCTTTTTCCTGCTCCTCTTAGCATGATAAAGAAGATTCAAAGAGAGTGAGATGCCAGCTCCTTTCATTCAGTCAGTAGCTTCAATCATTTCTGGACGTTTTTCAATGACAAAAATCAATGAATATTGTAAATGCACAAACAGTAATTTCTCCGCATTGCAAGGTGCAATTCTGAAATTTTTTGCTTTTTCCTGCTCCTCTTAGCATGATAAAGAAGATTCAAAGAGAGTGAGATGCCAGCTCCTTTCATTCAGTCAGTAGCTTCAAACATTTCTGGTATATGAATAACATGATGTTTTTCAATGGCAAAAATCAATGAATATTGTAAATGCACAAACAGTAATTTCTCCGCATTGCAAGGTGCAAGTCTGAAATTTTTTGCTTTTTCCTGCTCCTCTTAGCATGATAAAGAAGATTCAAAGAGAGTGAGATGCAAGCTACTTTCATTCAGTCAGTAGCTTCAATCATTTCTGGACGTTTTTCAATGGTAAAAATCAATGAATATTGTAAATGCACAAACAGTAATTTCTCCGCATTGCAAGGTGCAATTCTGAAATTTTTTGCTTTTTCCTGCTCCTCTTAGCATGATAAAGAAGATTCAAAGAGAGTGAGATGCCAGCTCCTTTCATTCAGTCAGTAGCTTCAATCATTTCTGGACGTTTTTCAATGGCAAAAATCAATGAATATTGTAAATGCACAAACAGTAATTTCTTCGCATTGCAAGGTGCAATTCTGAAATGTTTTGCTTTTTCCTGCTCCTCTTAGCATGATAAAGAAGATTCAAAGAGAGTGAGATGCCAGCTCCTTTCATTCAGTCAGTAGCTTCAATCATTTCTGGTAAATGAATAACATGATGTTTTTCAATGGCAAAAATCAATGAATTTTGTAAATGCACAAACAGAAATTTCTCCGCATTGCAAGGCGCAATTCTGAAATTTTTTGCTTTTTCCTGCTCCTCTTAGCATGATAAAGAAGATTCAAAGAGAGTGAGATGCCAGCTCCTTTCATTCAGTCAGTAGCTTCAATCATTTCTGGACGTTTTTCAATGGCAAAAATCAATGAATATTGTAAATGCACAAACAGTAATTTCTCCGCATTGCAAGGTGCAATTCTGAAATTTTTTGCTTTTTCCTGCTCCTCTTAGCATGATAAAGAAGATTCAAAGAGAGTGAGATGCCAGCTCCTTTCATTCAGTCAGTAGCTTCAATCATTTCTGGATGTTTTTCAATGGCAAAAGTCAATGAATATTTTAAATGCACAAACTGTAATTTCTTCGCATTGCAAGGTGCAATTCTGAAATTTTTTGCTTTTCCTGCTCCTCTTAGCATGATAAAGAAGATTCATAGAGAGTGAGATGCCAGCTCCTTTCATTCAGTCAGTAGCTTCAATCATTTCTGGACGTTTTTCAATGGCAAAAATCAATGAATATTGTAATTGCACAAACAGTAATTTCTCCGCATTGCAAGGTGCAATTCTGAAATTTTTTGCTTTTTCCTGCTCCTCTTAGCATGATAAAGAAGATTCAAAGAGAGTGAGATGCCAGCTCCTTTCATTCAGTCAGTAGCTTCAAACATTTCTGGTATATGAATAACATGATGTTTTTCAATGGCAAAAATCAATGAATATTGTAAATGCACAAACAGTAATTTCTCCGCATTGCAAGGTGCAATTCTGAAATTTTTTGCTTTTTCCTGCTCCTCTTAGCATGATAAAGAAGATTCAAAGAGAGTGAGATGCCAGCTCCTTTCATTCAGTCAGTAGCTTCAATCATTTCTGGACGTTTTTCAATGGCAAAAATCAATGAATATTGTAAATGCACAAACAGTAATTTCTCCGCTTTGCAAGGTGCAATTCTGAAATTTTTTGCTTTTTCCCGCTCCTCTTAGCATGATAAAGAAGATTCAAAGAGAGTGAGATGCCAGCTCCTTTCATTCAGTCAGTAGCTTCAATCATTTCTGGACGTTTTTCAATGGCAAAAATCAATGAATATTGTAAATGCACAAACTGTAATTTCTCCGCATTGTAAGGTGCAATTCTGAAATTTTTTGCTTTTTCCTGCTCCTCTTAGCATGATAAAGAAGATTCAAAGAGAGTGAGATGCCAGCTCCTTTCATTCAGTCAGTAGCTTCAATCATTTCTGGACGTTTTTCTATGGCAAAAATCAATGAATATTGTAAATGCACAAACAGTAATTTCTCCGCATTGCAAGGTGCAATTCTGAAATTTTTTGCTTTTTCCTGCTCCTCTTAGCATGATAAAGAAGATTCAAAGAGAGTGAGATGCCAGCTCCTTTCATTCAGTCAGTAGCTTCAAACATTTCTGGTATATGAATAACATGATGTTTTTCAATGGCAAAAATCAATGAATATTGTAAATGCACAAACAGTAATTTCTCCGCATTGCAAGGTGCAAGTCTGAAATTTTTTGCTTTTTCCTGCTCCTCTTAGCATGATAAAGAAGATTCAAAGAGAGTGAGATGCCAGCTACTTTCATTCAGTCAGTAGCTTCAATCATTTCTGGACGTTTTTCAATGGTAAAAATCAATGAATATTGTAAATGCACAAACAGTAATTTCTCCGCATTGCAAGGTGCAATTCTGAAATTTTTTGCTTTTTCCTGCTCCTCTTAGCATGATAAAGAAGATTCAAAGAGAGTGAGATGCCAGCTCCTTTCATTCAGTCAGTAGCTTCAATCATTTCTGGACGTTTTTCAATGGCAAAAATCAATGAATATTGTAAATGCACAAACAGTAATTTCTCCGCATTGCAAGGTGCAATTCTGAAATTTTTTGCTTTTTCCTGCTCCTCTTAGCATGATAAAGAAGTTTCAAAGAGAGTGAGATGCCAGCTCCTTTCATTCAGTCAGTAGCTTCAATCATTTCTGGTAAATGAATAACATGATGTTTTTCAATGGCAAAAATCAATGAATTTTGTAAATGCACAAACACTAATTTCTCCGCATTGCAAGGCGCAATTCTGAAATTTTTTGCTTTTTCCTGCTCCTCTTAGCATGATAAAGAAGATTCAAAGAGAGTGAGATGCCAGCTCCTTTCATTCAGTCAGTAGCTTCAATCATTTCTGAACGTTTTTCAATGGCAAAAATCAATGAATATTGTAAATGCACAAACAGTAATTTCTCCGCATTGCAAGGTGCAATTCTGAAATTTTTTGCTTTTTCCTGCTCCTCTTAGCATGATAAAGAAGATTCAAAGAGAGTGAGATGCCAGCTCCTTTCATTCAGTCAGTAGCTTCAATCATTTCTGGACGTTTTTCAATGGCAAAAATCAATGAATATTGTAAATGCACAAACAGTAATTTCTCCGCATTGCAAGGTGCAATTCTGAAATTTTTTGCTTTTTCCTGCTCCTCTTAGCATGATAAAGAAGATTCAAAGAGAGTGAGGTGCCAGCTCCTTTCATTCAGTCAGTAGCTTCAAACATTTCTGGTATATGAATAACATGTTTTTCAATGGCAAAAATCAATGAATATTGTAAATGCACAAACAGTAATTTCTCCGCATTGCAAGGAGCAATTCTGAAATTTTTTGCTTTTTCCTGCTCCTCTTAGCATGATAAAGAAGATTCAAAGAGAGTGAGATGCCAGCTCCTTTCATTCAGTCAGTAGCTTCAATCATTTCTGGACGTTTTTCAATGGCAAAAATCAATGAATATTGTAAATGCACAAACAGTAATTTCTCCGCATTGCAATGTGCAATTCTGAAATTTTTTGCTTTTTCCTGCTCCTCTTAGCATGATAAAGAAGATTCAGAGAGTGAGATGCCAGCTCCTTTCATTCAGTCAGTAGCTTCAATCATTTCTGGACGTTTTTCAATGGCAAAAATCAATGAATATTGTAAATGTACAAACAGTAATTTCTCCGCATTGCAAGGTGCAATTCTGAAATTTTTTGCTTTTTCCTGCTCCTCTTAGCATGATAAAGAAGATTCAAAGAGAGTGAGGTTCCAGCTCCTTTCATTCAGTCAGTAGCTTCAAACATTTCTGGTATATGAATAACATGTTTTTCAATGGCAAAAATCAATGAATATTGTAAATGCACAAAGACTAATTTCTCCGCATTGCAAGGTGCAATTCTGAAATTTTTTGCTTTTTCCTGCTCCTCTTAACTTGATAAAGAAGATTCAAAGAGAGTGAGATGCCAGCTCCTTTCATTCAGTCAGTAGCTTCAATCATTTCTGGTAAATGAATAACATGATGTTTTTCAATGGCAAAAATCAATGAATTTTGTAAATGCACAAACAGTAATTTCTCCGCATTGCAAGGCGCAATTCTGAAATTTTTTGCTTTTTCCTGCTCCTCTTAGCATGATAAAGAAGATTCAAAGAGAGTGAGATGCCAGCTCCTTTCATTCAGTCAGTAGCTTCAATCATTTCTGGACGTTTTTCAATGGCAAAAATCAATGAATATTGTAAATGCACAAACAGTAATTTCTCCGCATTGCAAGGTGCAATTCTGAAATTTTTTGCTTTTTCCTGCTCCTCTTAGCATGATAAAGAAGATTCAAAGAGAGTGAGATGCCAGCTCCTTTCATTCAGTCAGTAGCTTCAATCATTTCTGGATGTTTTTCAATGGCAAAAGTCAATGAATATTTTAAATGCACAAACTGTAATTTCTTCGCATTGCAAGGTGCAATTCTGAAATTTTTTGCTTTTCCTGCTCCTCTTAGCATGATAAAGAAGATTCATAGAGAGTGAGATGCCAGCTCCTTTCATTCAGTCAGTAGCTTCAATCATTTCTGGACGTTTTTCAATGGCAAAAATCAATGAATATTGTAATTGCACAAACAGTAATTTCTCCGCATTGCAAGGTGCAATTCTGAAATTTTTTGCTTTTTCCTGCTCCTCTTAGCATGATAAAGAAGATTCAAAGAGAGTGAGATGCCAGCTCCTTTCATTCAGTCAGTAGCTTCAAACATTTCTGGTATATGAATAACATGATGTTTTTCAATGGCAAAAATCAATGAATATTGTAAATGCACAAACAGTAATTTCTCCGCATTGCAAGGTGCAATTCTGAAATTTTTTGCTTTTTCCTGCTCCACTTAGCATGATAAAGAAGATTCAAAGAGAGTGAGATGCCAGCTCCTTTCATTCAGTCAGTAGCTTCAATCATTTCTGGACGTTTTTCAATGGCAAAAATCAATGAATATTGTAAATGCACAAACAGTAATTTCTCCGCATTGCAAGGTGCAATTCTGAAATTTTTTGCTTTTTCCCGCTCCTCTTAGCATGATAAAGAAGATTCAAAGAGAGTGAGATGCCAGCTCCTTTCATTCAGTCAGTAGCTTCAATCATTTCTGGACGTTTTTCAATGGCAAAAATCAATGAATATTGTAAATGCACAAACTGTAATTTCTCCGCATTGTAAGGTGCAATTCTGAAATTTTTTGCTTTTTCCTGCTCCTCTTAGCATGATAAAGAAGATTCAAAGAGAGTGAGATGCCAGCTCCTTTCATTCAGTCAGTAGCTTCAATCATTTCTGGACGTTTTTCAATGGCAAAAATCAATGAATATTGTAAATGCACAAACAGTAATTTCTCCGCATTGCAAGGTGCAATTCTGAAATTTTTTGCTTTTTCCTGCTCCTCTTAGCATGATAAAGAAGATTCAAAGAGAGTGAGATGCCAGCTCCTTTCATTCAGTCAGTAGCTTCAAACATTTCTGGTATATGAATAACATGATGTTTTTCAATGGCAAAAATCAATGAATATTGTAAATGCACAAACAGTAATTTCTCCGCATTGCAAGGTGCAAGTCTGAAATTTTTTGCTTTTTCCTGCTCCTCTTAGCATGATAAAGAAGATTCAAAGAGAGTGAGATGCCAGCTACTTTCATTCAGTCAGTAGCTTCAATCATTTCTGGACGTTTTTCAATGGTAAAAATCAATGAATATTGTAAATGCACAAACAGTAATTTCTCCGCATTGCAAGGTGCAATTCTGAAATTTTTTGCTTTTTCCTGCTCCTCTTAGCATGATAAAGAAGATTCAAAGAGAGTGAGATGCCAGCTCCTTTCATTCAGTCAGTAGCTTCAATCATTTCTGGACGTTTTTCAATGGCAAAAATCAATGAATATTGTAAATGCACAAACAGTAATTTCTCCGCATTGCAAGGTGCAATTCTGAAATTTTTTGCTTTTTCCTGCTCCTCTTAGCATGATAAAGAAGTTTCAAAGAGAGTGAGATGCCAGCTCCTTTCATTCAGTCAGTAGCTTCAATCATTTCTGGTAAATGAATAACATGATGTTTTTCAATGGCAAAAATCAATGAATTTTGTAAATGCACAAACACTAATTTCTCCGCATTGCAAGGCGCAATTCTGAAATTTTTTGCTTTTTCCTGCTCCTCTTAGCATGATAAAGAAGATTCAAAGAGAGTGAGATGCCAGCTCCTTTCATTCAGTCAGTAGCTTCAATCATTTCTGAACGTTTTTCAATGGCAAAAATCAATGAATATTGTAAATGCACAAACAGTAATTTCTCCGCATTGCAAGGTGCAATTCTGAAATTTTTTGCTTTTTCCTGCTCCTCTTAGCATGATAAAGAAGATTCAAAGAGAGTGAGATGCCAGCTCCTTTCATTCAGTCAGTAGCTTCAATCATTTCTGGACGTTTTTCAATGGCAAAAATCAATGAATATTGTAAATGCACAAACAGTAATTTCTCCGCATTGCAAGGTGCAATTCTGAAATTTTTTGCTTTTTCCTGCTCCTCTTAGCATGATAAAGAAGATTCAAAGAGAGTGAGGTGCCAGCTCCTTTCATTCAGTCAGTAGCTTCAAACATTTCTGGTATATGAATAACATGTTTTTCAATGGCAAAAATCAATGAATATTGTAAATGCACAAACAGTAATTTCTCCGCATTGCAAGGTGCAATTCTGAAATTTTTTGCTTTTTCCTGCTCCTCTTAGCATGATAAAGAAGTTTCAAAGAGAGTGAGATGCCAGCTCCTTTCATTCAGTCAGTAGCTTCAAACATTTCTGGTATATGAATAACATGATGTTTTTCAATGGCAAAAATCAATGAATATTGTAAATGCACAAACAGTAATTTCTCCGCATTGCAAGGTGCAATTCTGAAATTTTTTGTTTTTTCCTGCTCCTCTTAGCATGATAAAGAAGATTCAAAGAGAGTGAGATGCCAGCTCCTTTCATTCAGTCAGTAGCTTCAAACATTTCTGGTATATGAATAACATGATGTTTTTCAATGGCAAAAATCAATGAATATTGTAAATGCACAAACAGTAATTTCTCCGCATTGCAAGGTGCAATTCTGAAATTTTTTGCTTTTTCCTGCTCCTCTTAGCATGTTAAAGAAGATTCAAAGAGAGTGAGATGCCAGCTCCTTTCGTTCAGTCAGTAGCCTCAATCATTTCTGGACGTTTTTCAATGGTAAAAATCAATGAATATTGTAAATGCACAAACAGTAATTTCTCCGCATTGCAAGGTGCAATTCTGAAATTTTTTGCTTTTTCCTGCTCCTCTTAGCATGATAAAGAAGATTCAAAGAGAGTGAGATGCCAGCTCCTTTCATTCAGTCAGTAGCTTCAAACATTTCTGGTATATGAATAACATGATGTTTTTCAATGGCAAAAATCAATGAATATTGTAAATGCACAAACAGTAATTTCTCCGCATTGCAAGGTGCAATTCTGAAATTTTTTGCTTTTTCCTGCTCCTCTTAGCATGATAAAGAAGATTCAAAGAGAGTGAGATGCCAGCTCCTTTCATTCAGTCAGTAGCTTCAATCATTTCTGGTATATGAATAACATGATGTTTTTCAATGGCAAAAATCAATGAATATTGTAAATGCACAAACAGTAATTTCTCCGCATTGCAAGGTGCAATTCTGAAATTTTTTGCTTTTTCCTGCTCCTCTTAGCATGATAAAGAAGATTCAAAGAGAGTGAGATGCCAGCTCCTTTCATTCAGTCAGTAGCTTCAATAATTTCTGGACGTTTTTCAATGGCAAAAATCAATGAATATTGTAAATGCACAAACAGTAATTTCTCCGCATTGCAAGGTGCAATTCTGAAATTTTTTGCTTTTTCCTGCTCCTCTTAGCATGATAAACATGATTCAAAGAGAGTGAGATGCCAGCTCCTTTCATTCAGTCAGTAGCTTCAATCATTTCTGGACGTTTTTCAATGGCAAAAATCAATGAATATTGTAAATGCACAAACAGTAATTTCTCCGCATTGCAAGGTGCAATTCTGAAATTTTTTGCTTTTACCTGCTCCTCTTAGCATGATAAAGAAGATTCAAAGAGAGTGAGATGCCAGCTCCTTTCATTCAGTCAGTAGCTTCAATCATTTCTGGACGTTTTTCAATGGCAAAAATCAATGAATATTGTAAATGCACAAACAGTAATTTCTCCGCATTGCAAGTTGCAATTCTGAAATTTTTTGCTTTTTCCTGCTCCACTTAGCATGATAAAGAAGATTCAAAGAGAGTGAGATGCCAACTCCTTTCATTCAGTCAGTAGCTTCAAACATTTCTGGTATATGAATAACATGATGTTTTTCAATGGCAAAAATCAATGAATATTGTAAATGCACAAACAGTAATTTCTCCGCATTGCAAGGTGCAATTCTGAAATTTTTTGCTTTTTCCTGCTCCTCTTAGCATGATAAAGAAGATTCAAAGAGAGTGAGATGCCAGCTCCTTTCGTTCAGTCAGTAGCTTCAATCATTTCTGGACGTTTTTCAATGGCAAAAATCATTGAATATTATAAATGCACAAACAGTAATTTCTCCGCATTGCATAGTGCAATTCTGAAATTTTTTTACTTTTTCCTGCTCCTCTTAGCATGATAAAGAAGATTCAAAGAGAGTGAGATGCCAGCTCCTTTCATTCAGTCAGTAGCTTCAATCATTTCTGGTATATGAATAACATGATGTTTTTCAATGGCAAAAATCAATGAATATTGTAAATGCACAAACAGTAATTTCTCCGCATTGCAAGGTGCAATTCTGAAATTTTTTGCTTTTTCCTGCTCCTCTTAGCATGATAAAGAAGATTCAAAGAGAGTGAGATGCCAGCTCCTTTCATTCAGTCAGTAGCTTCAATAATTTCTGGACGTTTTTCAATGGCAAAAATCAATGAATATTGTAAATGCACAAACAGTAATTTCTCCGCATTGCAAGGTGCAATTCTGAAATTTTTTGCTTTTTCCTGCTCCTCTTAGCATGATAAACATGATTCAAAGAGAGTGAGATGCCAGCTCCTTTCATTCAGTCAGTAGCTTCAATCATTTCTGGACGTTTTTCAATGGCAAAAATCAATGAATATTGTAAATGCACAAACAGTAATTTCTCCGCATTGCAAGGTGCAATTATGAAATTTTTTGCTTTTTCCTGCTCCTCTTAGCATGATAAAGAAGATTCAAAGAGAGTGAGATGCCAGCTCCTTTCATTCAGTCAGTAGCTTCAAACATTTCTGGTATATGAATAACATGATGTTTTTCAATGGCAAAAATCAATGAATATTGTAAATGCACAAACAGTAATTTCTCCGCATTGCAAGGTGCAATTCTGAAATTTTTTGCTTTTTCCTGCTCCTCTTAGCATGATAAAGAAGATTCAAAGAGAGTGAGATGCCAGCTCCTTTCATTCAGTCAGTAGCTTCAATCATTTCTGGATGTTTTTCAATGGCAAAAATCAATGAATATTGTAAATGCACAAACAGTAATTTCTCCGCATTGCAAGGTGCAATTCTGAAATTTTTTGCTTTTTCCTGCTCCTCTTAGCATGATAAACAAGATTCAAAGAGAGTGAGATGCCAGCTCCTTTCATTCAGTCAGTAGCTTCAATCATTTCTGGACGTTTTTCAATGGCAAAAATCAATGAATATTGTAAATGCACAAACAGTAATTTCTCCGCATTGCAAGGTGCAATTCTGAAATTTTTTGCTTTTTCCTGCTCCTCTTAGCATGATAAAGAAGATTCAAAGAGAGTGAGATGCCAGCTCCTTTCATTCAGTCAGTAGCTTCAAACATTTCTGGTATATGAATAACATGATGTTTTTCAATGGCAAAAATCAATGAATATTGTAAATGCACAAACAGTAATTTCTCCGCATTGCAAGGTGCAATTCTGAAATTTTTTGCTTTTTCCTGCTCCTCTTAGCATGATAAAGAAGATTCAAAGAGAGTGAGATGCCAGCTCCTTTCATTCAGTCAGTAGCTTCAATCATTTCTGGATGTTTTTCAATGGCAAAAATCAATGAATATTGTAAATGCACAAACAGTAATTTCTCCGCATTGCAAGGTGCAATTCTGAAATTTTTTGCTTTTTCCTGCTCCTCTTAGCATGATAAACAAGATTCAAAGAGAGTGAGATGCCAGCTCCTTTCATTCAATCAGTAGCTTCAATCATTTCTGGACGTTTTTCAATGGCAAAAATCAATGAATATTGTAAATGCACAAACAGTAATTTCTCCGCATTGCAAGGTGCAATTCTGAAATTTTTTGCTTTTTCCTGCTCCTCTTAGCATGATAAAGAAGATTCAAAGAGAGTGAGATGCCAGCTCCTTTCATTCAGTCAGTAGCTTCAAACATTTCTGGTATATGAATAACATGATGTTTTTCAATGGCAAAAATCAATGAATATTGTAAATGCACAAACAGTAATTTCTCCGCATTGCAAGGTGCAAGTCTGAAATTTTTTGCTTTTTCCTGCTCCTCTTAGCATGATAAAGAAGATTCAAAGAGAGTGAGATGCCAGCTACTTTCATTCAGTCAGTAGCTTCAATCATTTCTGGACGTTTTTCAATGGTAAAAATCAATGAATATTGTAAATGCACAAACAGTAATTTCTCCACATTGCAAGGTGCAATTCTGAAATTTTTTGCTTTTTCCTGCTCCTCTTAGCATGATAAAGAAGATTCAAAGAGAGTGAGATGCCAGCTCCTTTCATTCAGTCAGTAGCTTCAAACATTTCTGGTATATGAATAACATGATGTTTTTCAATGGCAAAAATCAATGAATATTGTAAATGCACAAACAGTAATTTCTCCGCATTGCAAGGTGCAATTCTGAAATTTTTTGCTTTTTCCTGCTCCTCTTAGCATGATAAAGAAGATTCAAAGAGAGTGAGATGCCAGCTCCTTTCATTCAGTCAGTAGCTTCAATCATTTCTGGATGTTTTTCAATGGCAAAAATCAATGAATATTGTAAATGCACAAACTGTAATTTCTCCGCATTGCAAGGTGCAATTCTGAAATTTTTTGCTTTTTCCTGCTCCTCTTAGCATAATAAAGAAGATTCAAAGAGAGTGAGATGCCAGCTCCTTTCATTCAGTCAGTAGCTTCAATCATTTCTGGACGTTTTTCAATGGCAAAAATCAATGAATATTGTAAATGCACAAACAGTAATTTCTCCGCATTGCAAGGTGCAATTCTGAAATTTTTTGCTTTTTCCTGCTCCTCTTAGCATGATAAAGAAGATTCAAAGAGAGTGAGATGCCAGCTCCTTTCATTCAGTCAGTACCTTCAATCATTTCTGGACGTTTTTCAATGGCAAAAATCAATGAATATTGTAAATGCACAAACAGTAATTTCTCCGCATTGCAAGGTGCAATTCTGAAATTTTTTGCTTTTTCCCGCTCCTCAGCATGATAAAGATTCAAAGAGAGTGAGGTGCCAGCTCCTTTCATTCAGTCAGTAGCTTCAAACATTTCTGGTATATGAATAACATGTTTTTCAATGGCAAAAATCAATGAATATTGTAAATGCACAAACAGTAATTTCTCCGCATTGCAAGGTGCAATTCTGAAATTTTTTGCTTTTTCCTGCTCCTCTTAGCATGATAAAGAAGATTCAAAGAGAGTGAGATGCCAGCTCCTTTCATTCAGTCAGTAGCTTCAAACATTTCTGGTATATGAATAACATGATGTTTTTCAATGGCAAAAATCAATGAATATTGTAAATGCACAAACAGTAATTTCTCCGCATTGCAAGGTGCAATTCTGAAATTTTTTGCTTTTTCCTGCTCCTCTTAGCATGATAAAGAAGATTCAAAGAGAGTGAGATGCCAGCTCCTTTCATTCAGTCAGTAGCTTCAATCATTTCTGGATGTTTTTCAATGGCAAAAATCAATGAATATTGTAAATGCACAAACTGTAATTTCTCCGCATTGCAAGGTGCAATTCTGAAATTTTTTGCTTTTTCCTGCTCCTCTTAGCATGATAAATAAGATTCAAAGAGAGTGAGATGCCAGCTCCTTTCATTCAGTCAGTAGCTTCAATCATTTCTGGACGTTTTTCAATGGCAAAAATCAATGAATATTGTAAATGCACAAACAGTAATTTCTCCGCATTGCAAGGTGCAATTATGAAATTTTTTGCTTTTTCCTGCTCCTCTTAGCATGATAAAGAAGATTCAAAGAGAGTGAGATGCCAGCTCCTTTCATTCAGTCAGTAGCTTCAAACATTTCTGGTATATGAATAACATGATGTTTTTCAATGGCAAAAATCAATGAATATTGTAAATGCACAAACAGTAATTTCTCCGCATTGCAAGGTGCAATTCTGAAATTTTTTGCTTTTTCCTGCTCCTCTTAGCATGATAAAGAAGATTCAAAGAGAGTGAGATGCCAGCTCCTTTCATTCAGTCAGTAGCTTCAATCATTTCTGGATGTTTTTCAATGGCAAAAATCAATGAATATTGTAAATGCACAAACAGTAATTTCTCCGCATTGCAAGGTGCAATTCTGAAATTTTTTGCTTTTTCCTGCTCCTCTTAGCATGATAAACAAGATTCAAAGAGAGTGAGATGCCAGCTCCTTTCATTCAGTCAGTAGCTTCAATCATTTCTGGATGTTTTTCAATGGCAAAAATCAATGAATATTGTAAATGCACAAACAGTAATTTCTCCGCATTGCAAGGTGCAATTCTGAAATTTTTTGCTTTTTCCTGCTCCTCTTAGCATGATAAAGAAGATTCAAAGAGAGTGAGATGCCAGCTCCTTTCATTCAGTCAGTAGCTTCAAACATTTCTGGTATATGAATAACATGATGTTTTTCAATGGCAAAAATCAATGAATATTGTAAATGCACAAACAGTAATTTCTCCGCATTGCAAGGTGCAATTCTGAAATTTTTTGCTTTTTCCTGCTCCTCTTAGCATGATAAAGAAGATTCAAAGAGAGTGAGATGCCAGCTCCTTTCATTCAGTCAGTAGCTTCAATCATTTCTGGATGTTTTTCAATGGCAAAAATCAATGAATATTGTAAATGCACAAACAGTAATTTCTCCGCATTGCAAGGTGCAATTCTGAAATTTTTTGCTTTTTCCTGCTCCTCTTAGCATGATAAACAAGATTCAAAGAGAGTGAGATGCCAGCTCCTTTCATTCAGTCAGTAGCTTCAATCATTTCTGGACGTTTTTCAATGGCAAAAATCAATGAATATTGTAAATGCACAAACAGTAATTTCTCCGCATTGCAAGGTGCAATTCTGAAATTTTTTGCTTTTTCCTGCTCCTCTTAGCATGATAAAGAAGATTCAAAGAGAGTGAGATGCCAGCTCCTTTCATTCAGTCAGTAGCTTCAAACATTTCTGGTATATGAATAACATGATGTTTTTCAATGGCAAAAATCAATGAATATTGTAAATGCACAAACAGTAATTTCTCCGCATTGCAAGGTGCAAGTCTGAAATTTTTTGCTTTTTCCTGCTCCTCTTAGCATGATAAAGAAGATTCAAAGAGAGTGAGATGCCAGCTACTTTCATTCAGTCAGTAGCTTCAATCATTTCTGGACGTTTTTCAATGGTAAAAATCAATGAATATTGTAAATGCACAAACAGTAATTTCTCCACATTGCAAGGTGCAATTCTGAAATTTTTTGCTTTTTCCTGCTCCTCTTAGCATGATAAAGAAGATTCAAAGAGAGTGAGATGCCAGCTCCTTTCATTCAGTCAGTAGCTTCAAACATTTCTGGTATATGAATAACATGATGTTTTTCAATGGCAAAAATCAATGAATATTGTAAATGCACAAACAGTAATTTCTCCGCATTGCAAGGTGCAATTCTGAAATTTTTTGCTTTTTCCTGCTCCTCTTAGCATGATAAAGAAGATTCAAAGAGAGTGAGATGCCAGCTCCTTTCATTCAGTCAGTAGCTTCAATCATTTCTGGATGTTTTTCAATGGCAAAAATCAATGAATATTGTAAATGCACAAACTGTAATTTCTCCGCATTGCAAGGTGCAATTCTGAAATTTTTTGCTTTTTCCTGCTCCTCTTAGCATAATAAAGAAGATTCAAAGAGAGTGAGATGCCAGCTCCTTTCATTCAGTCAGTAGCTTCAATCATTTCTGGACGTTTTTCAATGGCAAAAATCAATGAATATTGTAAATGCACAAACAGTAATTTCTCCGCATTGCAAGGTGCAATTCTGAAATTTTTTGCTTTTTCCTGCTCCTCTTAGCATGATAAAGAAGATTCAAAGAGAGTGAGATGCCAGCTCCTTTCATTCAGTCAGTACCTTCAATCATTTCTGGACGTTTTTCAATGGCAAAAATCAATGAATATTGTAAATGCACAAACAGTAATTTCTCCGCATTGCAAGGTGCAATTCTGAAATTTTTTGCTTTTTCCCGCTCCTCAGCATGATAAAGATTCAAAGAGAGTGAGGTGCCAGCTCCTTTCATTCAGTCAGTAGCTTCAAACATTTCTGGTATATGAATAACATGTTTTTCAATGGCAAAAATCAATGAATATTGTAAATGCACAAACAGTAATTTCTCCGCATTGCAAGGTGCAATTCTGAAATTTTTTGCTTTTTCCTGCTCCTCTTAGCATGATAAAGAAGATTCAAAGAGAGTGAGATGCCAGCTCCTTTCATTCAGTCAGTAGCTTCAAACATTTCTGGTATATGAATAACATGATGTTTTTCAATGGCAAAAATCAATGAATATTGTAAATGCACAAACAGTAATTTCTCCGCATTGCAAGGTGCAATTCTGAAATTTTTTGCTTTTTCCTGCTCCTCTTAGCATGATAAAGAAGATTCAAAGAGAGTGAGATGCCAGCTCCTTTCATTCAGTCAGTAGCTTCAATCATTTCTGGATGTTTTTCAATGGCAAAAATCAATGAATATTGTAAATGCACAAACTGTAATTTCTCCGCATTGCAAGGTGCAATTCTGAAATTTTTTGCTTTTTCCTGCTCCTCTTAGCATGATAAAGAAGATTCAAAGAGAGTGAGATGCCAGCTCCTTTCATTCAGTCAGTAGCTTCAATCATTTCTGGACGTTTTTCAATGGCAAAAATCAATGAATATTGTAAATGCACAAACAGTAATTTCTCCGCATTGCAAGGTGCAATTCTGAAATTTTTTGCTTTTTCCTGCTCCTCTTAGCATGATAAAGAAGATTCAAAGAGAGTGAGATGCCAGCTCCTTTCATTCAGTCAGTACCTTCAATCATTTCTGGACGTTTTTCAATGGCAAAAATCAATGAAAATTGTAAGTGCACAAACAGTAATTTCTCCGCATTGCAAGGTGCGATTCTGAAATTTTTTGCTTTTTCCTGCTCCTCTTAGCATGATAAAGAAGATTCAAAGAGAGTGAGATGCCAGCTCCTTTCATTCAGTCAGTAGCTTCAAACATTTCTGGTATATGAATAACATGATGTTTTTCAATGGCAAAAATCAATGAATATTGTAAATGCACAAACAGTAATTTCTCCGCATTGCAAGGTGCAAGTCTGAAATTTTTTGCTTTTTCCTGCTCCTCTTAGCATGATAAAGAAGATTCAAAGAGAGTGAGATGCCAGCTACTTTCATTCAGTCAGTAGCTTCAATCATTTCTGGACCTTTTTCAATGGTAAAAATCAATGAATATTGTAAATGCACAAACAGTAATTTCTCCACATTGCAAGGTGCAATTCTGAAATTTTTTGCTTTTTCCTGCTCCTCTTAGCATGATAAAGAAGATTCAAAGAGAGTGAGATGCCAGCTCCTTTCATTCAGTCAGTAGCTTCAAACATTTCTGGTATATGAATAACATGATGTTTTTCAATGGCAAAAATCAATGAATATTGTAAATGCACAAACAGTAATTTCTCCGCATTGCAAGGTGCAATTCTGAAATTTTTTGCTTTTTCCTGCTCCTCTTAGCATGATAAAGAAGATTCAAAGAGAGTGAGATGCCAGCTCCTTTCATTCAGTCAGTAGCTTCAAACATTTCTGGTATATGAATAACATGATGTTTTTCAATGGCAAAAATCAATGAATATTGTAAATGCACAAACAGTAATTTCTCCGCATTGCAAGGTGCAATTCTGAAATTTTTTGCTTTTTCCTGCTCCTCTTAGCATGATAAAGAAGATTCAAAGAGAGTGAGATGCCAGCTCCTTTCATTCAGTCAGTAGCTTCAATCATTTCTGGATGTTTTTCAATGGCAAAAATCAATGAATATTGTAAATGCACAAACAGTAATTTCTCCGCATTGCAAGGTGCAATTCTGAAATTTTTTGCTTTTTCCTGCTCCTCTTAGCATGATAAAGAAGATTCAAAGAGAGTGAGATGTCAGCTCCTTTCATTCAGTCAGTAGCTTCAAACATTTCTGGTATATGAATAACATGATGTTTTTCAATGGCAAAAATCAATGAATTTTGTAAATGCACAAACAGTAATTTCTCCGCATTGCAAGGTGCAATTCTGAAATTTTTTGCTTTTTCCTGCTCCTCTTAGCATGATAAAGAAGATTCAAAGAGAGTGAGATGCCAGCTCCTTTCATTCAGTCAGTAGCTTCAATCATTTCTGGATGTTTTTCAATGGCAAAAATCAATGAATATTGTAAATGCACAAACAGTAATTTCTCCGCATTGCAAGGTGCAATTCTGAAATTTTTTGCTTTTTCCTGCTCCTCTTAGCATGATAAACAAGATTCAAAGAGAGTGAGATGCCAGCTCCTTTCATTCAGTCAGTAGCTTCAATCATTTCTGGACGTTTTTCAATGGCAAAAATCAATGAATATTGTAAATGCACAAACAGTAATTTCTCCGCATTGCAAGGTGCAATTCTGAAATTTTTTGCTTTTTCCTGCTCCTCTTAGCATGATAAAGAAGATTCAAAGAGAGTGAGATGCCAGCTCCTTTCATTCAGTCAGTAGCTTCAAACATTTCTGGTATATGAATAACATGATGTTTTTCAATGGCAAAAATCATTGAATATTGTAAATGCACAAACAGTAATTTCTCCGCATTGCAAGGTGCAAGTCTGAAATTTTTTACTTTTTCCTGCTCCTCTTAGCATGATAAAGAAGATTCAAAGAGAGTGAGATGCCAGCTACTTTCATTCAGTCAGTAGCTTCAATCATTTCTGGACGTTTTTCAATGGTAAAAATCAATGAATATTGTAAATGCACAAACAGTAATTTCTCCACATTGCAAGGTGCAATTCTGAAATTTTTTGCTTTTTCCTGCTCCTCTTAGCATGATAAAGAAGATTCAAAGAGAGTGAGATGCCAGCTCCTTTCATTCAGTCAGTAGCTTCAAACATTTCTGGTATATGAATAACATGATGTTTTTCAATGGCAAAAATCAATGAATATTGTAAATGCACAAACAGTAATTTCTCCGCATTGCAAGGTGCAATTCTGAAATTTTTTGCTTTTTCCTGCTCCTCTTAGCATGATAAACAAGATTCAAAGAGAGTGAGATGCCAGCTCCTTTCATTCAGTCAGTAGCTTCAATCATTTCTGGGCGTTTTTCAATGGCAAAAATCAATGAATATTGTAAATGCACAAACAGTAATTTCTCCGCATTGCAAGGTGCAATTCTGAAATTTTTTGCTTTTTCCTGCTCCTCTTAGCATGATAAAGAAGATTCAAAGAGAGTGAGATGCCAGCTCCTTTCATTCAGTCAGTAGCTTCAAACATTTCTGGTATATGAATAACATGATGTTTTTCAATGGCAAAAATCAATGAATATTGTAAATGCACAAACAGTAATTTCTCCGCATTGCAAGGTGCAAGTCTGAAATTTTTTGCTTTTTCCTGCTCCTCTTAGCATGATAAAGAAGATTCAAAGAGAGTGAGATGCCAGCTACTTTCATTCAGTCAGTAGCTTCAATCATTTCTGGACGTTTTTCAATGGTAAAAATCAATGAATATTGTAAATGCACAAACAGTAATTTCTCCACATTGCAAGGTGCAATTCTGAAATTTTTTGCTTTTTCCTGCTCCTCTTAGCATGATAAAGAAGATTCAAAGAGAGTGAGATGCCAGCTCCTTTCATTCAGTCAGTAACTTCAAACATTTCTGGTATATGAATAACATGATGTTTTTCAATGGCAAAAATCAATGAATATTGTAAATGCACAAACAGTAATTTCTCCGCATTGCAAGGTGCAATTCTGAAATTTTTTGCTTTTTCCTGCTCCTCTTAGCATGATAAAGAAGATTCAAAGAGAGTGAGATGCCAGCTCCTTTCATTCAGTCAGTAGCTTCAATCATTTCTGGATGTTTTTCAATGGCAAAAATCAATGAATATTGTAAATGCACAAACTGTAATTTCTCCGCATTGCAAGGTGCAATTCTGAAATTTTTTGCTTTTTCCTGCTCCTCTTAGCATAATAAAGAAGATTCAAAGAGAGTGAGATGCCAGCTCCTTTCATTCAGTCAGTAGCTTCAATCATTTCTGGACGTTTTTCAATGGCAAAAATCAATGAATATTGTAAATGCACAAACAGTAATTTCTCCGCATTGCAAGGTGCAATTCTGAAATTTTTTGCTTTTTCCTGCTCCTCTTAGCATGATAAAGAAGATTCAAAGAGAGTGAGATGCCAGCTCCTTTCATTCAGTCAGTACCTTCAATCATTTCTGGACGTTTTTCAATGGCAAAAATCAATGAATATTGTAAATGCACAAACAGTAATTTCTCCGCATTGCAAGGTGCAATTCTGAAATTTTTTGCTTTTTCCCGCTCCTCTTAGCATGATAAAGATTCAAAGAGAGTGAGGTGCCAGCTCCTTTCATTCAGTCAGTAGCTTCAAACATTTCTGGTATATGAATAACATGTTTTTCAATGGCAAAAATCAATGAATATTGTAAATGCACAAACAGTAATTTCTCCGCATTGCAAGGTGCAATTCTGAAATTTTTTGCTTTTTCCTGCTCCTCTTAGCATGATAAAGAAGATTCAAAGAGAGTGAGATGCCAGCTCCTTTCATTCAGTCAGTAGCTTCAAACATTTCTGGTATATGAATAACATGATGTTTTTCAATGGCAAAAATCAATGAATATTGTAAATGCACAAACAGTAATTTCTCCGCATTGCAAGGTGCAAGTCTGAAATTTTTTGCTTTTTCCTGCTCCTCTTAGCATGATAAAGAAGATTCAAAGAGAGTGAGATGCCAGCTACTTTCATTCAGTCAGTAGCTTCAATCATTTCTGGACCTTTTTCAATGGTAAAAATCAATGAATATTGTAAATGCACAAACAGTAATTTCTCCACATTGCAAGGTGCAATTCTGAAATTTTTTGCTTTTTCCTGCTCCTCTTAGCATGATAAAGAAGATTCAAAGAGAGTGAGATGCCAGCTCCTTTCATTCAGTCAGTAGCTTCAAACATTTCTGGTATATGAATAACATGATGTTTTTCAATGGCAAAAATCAATGAATATTGTAAATGCACAAACAGTAATTTCTCCGCATTGCAAGGTGCAATTCTGAAATTTTTTGCTTTTTCCTGCTCCTCTTAGCATGATAAAGAAGATTCAAAGAGAGTGAGATGCCAGCTCCTTTCATTCAGTCAGTAGCTTCAAACATTTCTGGTATATGAATAACATGATGTTTTTCAATGGCAAAAATCAATGAATATTGTAAATGCACAAACAGTAATTTCTCCGCATTGCAAGGTGCAATTCTGAAATTTTTTGCTTTTTCCTGCTCCTCTTAGCATGATAAAGAAGATTCAAAGAGAGTGAGATGCCAGCTCCTTTCATTCAGTCAGTAGCTTCAATCATTTCTGGATGTTTTTCAATGGCAAAAATCAATGAATATTGTAAATGCACAAACAGTAATTTCTCCGCATTGCAAGGTGCAATTCTGAAATTTTTTGCTTTTTCCTGCTCCTCTTAGCATGATAAAGAAGATTCAAAGAGAGTGAGATGTCAGCTCCTTTCATTCAGTCAGTAGCTTCAAACATTTCTGGTATATGAATAACATGATGTTTTTCAATGGCAAAAATCAATGAATTTTGTAAATGCACAAACAGTAATTTCTCCGCATTGCAAGGTGCAATTCTGAAATTTTTTGCTTTTTCCTGCTCCTCTTAGCATGATAAAGAAGATTCAAAGAGAGTGAGATGCCAGTTCCTTTCATTCAGTCAGTAGCTTCAATCATTTCTGGACGTTTTTCAATGGCAAAAATCAATGAATATTGTAAATGCACAAACAGTAATTTCTCCGCATTGCAAGGTGCAATTCTGAAATTTTTTGCTTTTTCCTGCTCCTCTTAGCATGATAAAGAAGATTCAAAGAGAGTGAGATGCCAGCTCCTTTCATTCAGTCAGTATCTTCAATCATTTCTGGTATATGAATAACATGATGTTTTTCAATGGCAAAAATCAATGAATATTGTAAATGCACAAACAGTAATTTCTCCGCATTGCAAGGTGCAATTCTGAAATTTTTTGCTTTTTCCTGCTCCTCTTAGCATGATAAAGAAGATTCAAAGAGCGTGAGATGCCAGCTCCTTTCATTCAGTCAGTAGCTTCAATCATTTCTGGACGTTTTTCAAAGGCAAAAATCAATGAATATTGTAAATGCACAAACAGTAATTTCTCCGCATTGCAAGGTGCAATTATGAAATTTTTTGCTTTTTCCTGCTCCTCTTAGCATGATAAACAAGATTCAAAGAGAGTGAGATGCCAGCTCCTTTCATTCAGTCAGTAGCTTCAATCATTTCTGGACGTTTTTCAATGGCAAAAATCAATGAATATTGTAAATGCACAAACAGTAATTTCTCCGCATTGCAAGGTGCAATTCTGAAATTTTTTGCTTTTTCCTGCTCCTCTTAGCATGATAAAGAAGATTCAAAGAGAGTGAGATGCCAGCTCCTTTCATTCAGTCAGTAGCTTCAAACATTTCTGGTATATGAATAACATGATGTTTTTCAATGGCAAAAATCAATGAATATTGTAAATGCACAAACAGTAATTTCTCCGCATTGCAAGGTGCAAGTCTGAAATTTTTTGCTTTTTCCTGCTCCTCTTAGCATGATAAAGAAGATACAAAGAGAATGAGATGCCAGCTACTTTCATTCAGTCAGTAGCTTCAATCATTTCTGGATGTTTTTCAATGGTAAAAATCAATGAATATTGTAAATGCACAAACAGTAATTTCTCCACATTGCAAGGTGCAATTCTGAAATTTTTTGCTTTTTCCTGCTCCTCTTAGCATGATAAAGAAGATTCAAAGAGAGTGAGATGCCAGCTCCTTTCATTCAGTCAGTAGCTTCAAACATTTCTGGTATATGAATAACATGATGTTTTTCAATGGCAAAAATCAATGAATATTGTAAATGCACAAACATTAATTTCTCCGCATTGCAAGGTGCAATTCTGAAATTTTTTGCTTTTTCCTGCTCCTCTTAGCATGATAAAGAAGATTCAAAGAGAGTGAGATGCCAGCTCCTTTCATTCAGTCAGTAGCTTCAAACATTTCTGGTATATGAATAACATGATGTTTTTCAATGGCAAAAATCAATGAATATTGTAAATGCACAAACAGTAATTTCTCCGCATTGCAAGGTGCAATTCTGAAATTTTTTGCTTTTTCCTGCTCCTCTTAGCATGATAAAGAAGATTCAAAGAGAGTGAGATGCCAGCTCCTTTCATTCAGTCAGTAGCTTCAATCATTTCTGGATGTTTTTCAATGGCAAAAATCAATGAATATTGTAAATGCACAAACAGTAATTTCTCCGCATTGCAAGGTGCAATTCTGAAATTTTTTGCTTTTTCCTGCTCCTCTTAGCATGATAAAGAAGATTCAAAGAGAGTGAGATGTCAGCTCCTTTCATTCAGTCAGTAGCTTCAAACATTTCTGGTATATGAATAACATGATGTTTTTCAATGGCAAAAATCAATGAATTTTGTAAATGCACAAACAGTAATTTCTCCGCATTGCAAGGTGCAATTCTGAAATTTTTTGCTTTTTCCTGCTCCTCTTAGCATGATAAAGAAGATTCAAAGAGAGTGAGATGCCAGTTCCTTTCATTCAGTCAGTAGCTTCAATCATTTCTGGACGTTTTTCAATGGCAAAAATCAATGAATATTGTAAATGCACAAACAGTAATTTCTCCGCATTGCAAGGTGCAATTCTGAAATTTTTTGCTTTTTCCTGCTCCTCTTAGCATGATAAAGAAGATTCAAAGAGAGTGAGATGCCAGCTCCTTTCATTCAGTCAGTATCTTCAATCATTTCTGGTATATGAATAACATGATGTTTTTCAATGGCAAAAATCAATGAATATTGTAAATGCACAAACAGTAATTTCTCCGCATTGCAAGGTGCAATTCTGAAATTTTTTGCTTTTTCCTGCTCCTCTTAGCATGATAAAGAAGATTCAAAGAGAGTGAGATGCCAGCTCCTTTCATTCAGTCAGTAGCTTCAATCATTTCTGGACGTTTTTCAATGGCAAAAATCAATGAATATTGTAAATGCACAAACAGTAATTTCTCCGCATTGCAAGGTGCAATTCTGAAATTTTTTGCTTTTTCCTGCTCCTCTTAGCATGATAAACAAGATTCAAAGAGAGTGAGATGCCAGCTCCTTTCATTCAGTCAGTAGCTTCAATCATTTCTGGACGTTTTTCAATGGCAAAAATCAATGAATATTGTAAATGCACAAACAGTAATTTCTCCGCATTGCAAGGTGCAATTCTGAAATTTTTTGCTTTTTCCTGCTCCTCTTAGCATGATAAAGAAGATTCAAAGAGAGTGAGATGCCAGCTCCTTTCATTCAGTCAGTAGCTTCAAACATTTCTGGTATATGAATAACATGATGTTTTTCAATGGCAAAAATCAATGAATATTGTAAATGCACAAACAGTAATTTCTCCGCATTGCAAGGTGCAAGTCTGAAATGTTTTGCTTTTTCCTGCTCCTCTTAGCATGATAAAGAAGATACAAAGAGAGTGAGATGCCAGCTACTTTCATTCAGTCAGTAGCTTCAATCATTTCTGGATGTTTTTCAATGGTAAAAATCAATGAATATTGTAAATGCACAAACAGTAATTTCTCCACATTGCAAGGTGCAATTCTGAAATTTTTTACTTTTTCCTGCTCCTCTTAGCATGATAAAGAAGATTCAAAGAGAGTGAGATGCCAGCTCCTTTCATTCAGTCAGTAGCTTCAAACATTTCTGGTATATGAATAACATGATGTTTTTCAATGGCAAAAATCAATGAATATTGTAAATGCACAAACAGTAATTTCTCTGCATTGCAAGGTGCAATTCTGAAATTTTTTGCTTTTTCCTGCTCCTCTTAGCATGATAAAGAAGATTCAAAGAGAGTGAGATGCCAGCTACTTTCATTCAGTCAGTAGCTTCAATCATTTCTGGATGTTTTTCAATGGTAAAAATCAATGAATATTGTAAATGCACAAACAGTAATTTCTCCACATTGCAAGGTGCAATTCTGAAATTTTTTGCTTTTTCCTGCTCCTCTTAGCATGATAAAGAAGATTCAAAGAGAGTGAGATGCCAGCTCCTTTCATTCAGTCAGTAGCTTCAAACATTTCTGGTATATGAATAACATGATGTTTTTCAATGGCAAAAATCAATGAATATTGTAAATGCACAAACAGTAATTTCTCCGCATTGCAAGGTGCAATTCTGAAATTTTTTGCTTTTTCCTGCTCCTCTTAGCATGATAAAGAAGATTCAAAGAGAGTGAGATGCCAGCTCCTTTCATTCAGTCAGTAGCTTCAAACATTTCTGGTATATGAATAACATGATGTTTTTCAATGGCAAAAATCAATGAATATTGTAAATGCACAAACAGTAATTTCTCCGCATTGCAAGGTGCAATTCTGAAATTTTTTGCTTTTTCCTGCTCCTCTTAGCATGATAAAGAATATTCAAAGAGAGTGAGATGCCAGCTCCTTTCATTCAGTCAGTAGCTTCAATCATTTCTGGATGTTTTTCAATGGCAAAAATCAATGAATATTGTAAATGCACAAACTGTAATTTCTCCGCATTGCAAGGTGCAATTCTGAAATTTTTTGTTTTTTCCTGCTCCTCTTAGCATGATAAAGAAGATTCAAAGAGAGTGAGATGCCAGCTCCTTTCATTCAGTCAGTAGCTTCAATCATTTCTGGACGTTTTTCAATGGCAAAAATCAATGAATATTGTAAATGCACAAACAGTAATTTCTCCGCATTGCAAGGTGCAATTCTGAAATTTTTTGCTTTTTCCTGCTCCTCTTAGCATGATAAAGAAGATTCAAAGAGAGTGAGATGCCAGCTCCTTTCATTCAGTCAGTACCTTCAATCATTTCTGGATGTTTTTCAATGGCAAAAATCAATGAATATTGTAAATGCACAAACAGTAATTTCTCCGCATTGCAAGGTGCAATTCTGAAATTTTTTGCTTTTTCCCGCTCCTCTTAGCATGATAAAGAAGATTCAAAGAGAGTGAGGTGCCAGCTCCTTTCATTCAGTCAGTAGCTTCAAACATTTCTGGTATATGAATAACATGTTTTTCAATGGCAAAAATCAATGAATATTGTAAATGCACAAACAGTAATTTCTCCGCATTGCAAGGTGCAATTCTGAAATTTTTTGATTTTTCCTGCTCCTCTTAGCATGATAAAGAAGATTCAAAGAGAGTGAGATGCCAGCTCCTTTCATTCAGTCAGTAGCTTCAATCATTTCTGGACGTTTTTCAATGGCAAAAATCAATGAATATTGTAAATGCACAAACAGTAATTTCTCCGCATTGCAAGGTGCAATTCTGAAATTTTTTGCTTTTTCCTGCTCCTCTTAGCATGATAAAGAAGATTCAAAGAGAGTGAGATGCCAGCTCCTTTCATTCAGTCAGTAGCTTCAATCATTTCTGGACGTTTTTCAATGGCAAAAATCAATGAATATTGTAAATGCACAAACAGTAATTTCTCCGCATTGCAAGGTGCAATTCTGAAATTTTTTGCTTTTTCCTGCTCCTCTTAGCATGATAAAGAAGATTCAAAGAGAGTGAGATGCCAGCTCCTTTCATTCAGTCAGTAGCTTCAAACATTTCTGGTATATGAATAACATGATGTTTTTCAATGGCAAAAATCAATGAATATTGTAAATGCACAAACAGTAATTTCTCCGCATTGCAAGGTGCAAGTCTGAAATTTTTTGCTTTTTCCTGCTCCTCTTAGCATGGTAAAGAAGATTCAAAGAGAGTGAGATGCCAGCTACTTTCATTCAGTCAGTAGCTTCAATCATTTCTGGACGTTTTTCAATGGTAAAAATCAATGAATATTGTAAATGCACAAACAGTAATTTCTCCACATTGCAAGGTGCAATTCTGAAATTTTTTGCTTTTTCCTGCTCCTCTTAGCATGATAAAGAAGATTCAAAGAGAGTGAGATGCCAGCTCCTTTCATTCAGTCAGTAGCTTCAAACATTTCTGGTATATGAAGAACATGATGTTTTTCAATGGCAAAAATCAATGAATATTGTAAATGCACAAACAGTAATTTCTCCGCATTGCAAGGTGCAATTCTGAAATTTTTTGCTTTTTCCTGCTCCTCTTAGCATGATAAAGAAGATTCAAAGAGAGTGAGATGCCAGCTCCTTTCATTCAGTCAGTAGCTTCAAACATTTCTGGTATATGAATAACATGATGTTTTTCAATGGCAAAAATCAATGAATATTGTAAATGCACAAACAGTAATTTCTCCGCATTGCAAGGTGCAATTCTGAAATTTTTTGCTTTTTCCTGCTCCTCTTAGCATGATAAAGAAGATTCAAAGAGAGTGAGATGCCAGCTCCTTTCATTCAGTCAGTAGCTTCAATCATTTCTGGACGTTTTTCAATGGCAAAAATCAATGAATATTGTAAATGCACAAACAGTAATTTCTCCGCATTGCAAGGTGCAATTCTGAAATTTTTTGCTTTTTCCTGCTCCTCTTAGCATGATAAAGAAGATTCAAAGAGAGTGAGATGCCAGCTCCTTTCATTCAGTCAGTAGCTTCAATCATTTCTGGACGTTTTTCAATGGCAAAAATCAATGAATATTGTAAATGCACAAACAGTAATTTCTCCGCATTGCAAGGTGCAATACTGAAATTTTTTGCTTTTTCCTGCTCATCTTAACATGATAAAGAAGATTCAAAGAGAGTGAGATGCCAGCTCCTTTCATTCAGTCAGTAGCTTCAATCATTTCTGGACGTTTTTCAATGGCAAAAATCAATGAATATTGTAAATGCACAAACAGTAATTTCTCCGCATTGCAAGGTGCAATTCTGAAATTTTTTGCTTTTTCCTGCTCCTCTTAGCATGATAAAGAAGATTCAAAGAGAGTGAGATGCCAGCTCCTTTCATTCAGTCAGTAGCTTCAATCATTTCTGGACGTTTTTCAATGGCAAAAATCAATGAATATTGTAAATGCACAAACAGTAATTTCTCCGCATTGCAAGGTGCAATTCTGAAATTTTTTGCTTTTTCCTGCTCCTCTTAGCATGACAAAGAAGATTCAAAGAGAGTAAGATGCCAGCTCCTTTCATTCAGTCAGTAGCTTCAATCATTTCTGGTATATGAATAACATGATGTTTTTCAATGGCAAAAATCAATGAATATTGTAAATGCACAAACAGTAATTTCTCCGCATTGCAAGGTGCAATTCTGAAATTTTTTGCTTTTTCCTGCTCCTCTTAGCATGATAAAGAAGATTCAAAGAGAGTGAGATGCCAGCTCCTTTCATTCAGTCAGTAGCTTCAATCATTTCTGGACGTTTTTCAATGGCAAAAATCAATGAATATTGTAAATGCACAAACAGTAATTTCTCCGCATTGCAAGGTGCAATTCTGAAATTTTTTGCTTTTTCCTGCTCCTCTTAGCATGATAAAGAAGATTCAAAGAGAGTGAGATGCCAGCTCCTTTCATTCAGTCAGTAGCTTCAATCATTTCTGGACGTTTTTCAATGGCAAAAATCAATGAATATTGTAAATGCACAAACAGTAATTTCTCCGCATTGCAAGGTGCAATTCTGAAATTTTTTGCTTTTTCCTGCTCCTCTTAGCATGATAAAGAAGATTCAAAGAGAGTGAGATGCCAGCTCCTTTCATTCAGTCAGTAGCTTCAAACATTTCTTGTATATGAATAACATGATGTTTTTCAATGGCAAAAATCAATGAATATTGTAAAAGCACAAACAGTAATTTCTCCGCATTGCAAGGTGCAATTCTGAAATTTTTTGCTTTTTCCTGCTCCTCTTAGCATGATAAAGAAGATTCAAAGAGAGTGAGATGCCAGCTCCTTTCATTCAGTCAGTAGCTTCAATCATTTCTGGACGTTTTTCAATGGCAAAAATCAATGAATATTGTAAATGCACAAACAGTAATTTCTCCGCATTGCAAGGTGCAATTCTGAAATTTTTTGCTTTTTCCTGCTCCTCTTAGCATGATAAAGAAGATTCAAAGAGAGTGAGATGCCAGCTCCTTTCATTCAGTCAGTAGCTTCAATCATTTCTGGTATATGAATAACATGATGTTTTTCAATGGCAAAAATCAATGAATATTGTAAATGCACAAACAGTAATTTCTCCGCATTGCAAGTTGCAATTCTGAAATTTTTTGCTTTTTCCTGCTCCTCTTAGCATGATAAAGAAGATTCAAAGAGAGTGAGATGCCAGCTCCTTTCATTCAGTCAGTAGCTTCAATCATTTCTGGACGTTTTTCAATGGCAAAAATCAATGAATATTGTAAATGCACAAACAGTAATTTCTCCGCATTGCAAGGTGCAATTCTGAAATTTTTTGCTTTTTCCTGCTCCTCTTAGCATGATAAAGAAGATTCAAAGAGAGTGAGATGCCAGCTCCTTTCATTCAGTCAGTAGCTTCAATCATTTCTGGACGTTTTTCAATGGCAAAAATCAATGAATATTCTAAATGCACAAACAGTAATTTCTCCGCATTGCAAGGTGCAATTCTGAAATTTTTTGCTTTTTCCTGCTCCTCTTAGCATGATAAAGAAGATTCAAAGAGAGTTAGATGCCAGCTCCTTTCATTCAGTCAGTAGCTTCAAACATTTCTGGTATATGAATAACATGATGTTTTTCAATGGCAAAAATCAATGAATATTGTAAAAGCACAAACAGTAATTTCTCCGCATTGCAAGGTGCAATTCTGAAATTTTTTGCTTTTTCCTGCTCCTCTTAGCATGATAAAGAAGATTCAAAGAGAGTGAGATGCCAGCTCCTTTCATTCAGTCAGTAGCTTCAATCATTTCTGGACGTTTTTCAATGGCAAAAATCAATGAATATTGTAAATGCACAAACAGTAATTTCTCCGCATTGCAAGGTGCAATTCTGAAATTTTTTGCTTTTTCCTGCTCCTCTTAGCATGATAAAGAAGATTCAAAGAGAGTGAGATGCCAGCTCCTTTCATTCAGTCAGTACCTTCAATCATTTCTGGATGTTTTTCAATGGCAAAAATCAATGAATATTGTAAATGCACAAACAGTAATTTCTCCGCATTGCAAGGTGCAATTCTGAAATTTTTTGCTTTTTCCCGCTCCTCTTAGCATGATAAAGAAGATTCAAAGAGAGTGAGGTGCCAGCTCCTTTCATTCAGTCAGTAGCTTCAAACATTTCTGGTATATGAATAACATGTTTTTCAATGGCAAAAATCAATGAATATTGTAAATGCACAAACAGTAATTTCTCCGCATTGCAAGGTGCAATTCTGAAATTTTTTGATTTTTCCTGCTCCTCTTAGCATGATAAAGAAGATTCAAAGAGAGTGAGATGCCAGCTCCTTTCATTCAGTCAGTAGCTTCAATCATTTCTGGACGTTTTTCAATGGCAAAAATCAATGAATATTGTAAATGCACAAACAGTAATTTCTCCGCATTGCAAGGTGCAATTCTGAAATTTTTTGCTTTTTCCTGCTCCTCTTAGCATGATAAAGAAGATTCAAAGAGAGTGAGATGCCAGCTCCTTTCATTCAGTCAGTAGCTTCAATCATTTCTGGACGTTTTTCAATGGGAAAAATCAATGAATATTGTAAATGCACAAACAGTAATTTCTCCGCATTGCAAGGTGCAATTCTGAAATTTTTTGCTTTTTCCTGCTCCTCTTAGCATGATAAAGAAGATTCAAAGAGAGTGAGATGCCAGCTCCTTTCATTCAGTCAGTAGCTTCAAACATTTCTGGTATATGAATAACAAGTTGTTTTTCAATGGCAAAAATCAATGAATATTGTAAATGCACAAACAGTAATTTCTCCGCATTGCAAGGTGCAAGTCTGAAATTTTTTGCTTTTTCCTGCTCCTCTTAGCATGGTAAAGAAGATTCAAAGAGAGTGAGATGCCAGCTACTTTCATTCAGTCAGTAGCTTCAATCATTTCTGGACGTTTTTCAATGGTAAAAATCAATGAATATTGTAAATGCACAAACAGTAATTTCTCCACATTGCAAGGTGCAATTCTGAAATTTTTTGCTTTTTCCTGCTCCTCTTAGCATGATAAAGAAGATTCAAAGAGAGTGAGATGCCAGCTCCTTTCATTCAGTCAGTAGCTTCAAACATTTCTGGTATATGAATAACATGATGTTTTTCAATGGCAAAAATCAATGAATATTGTAAATGCACAAACAGTAATTTCTCCGCATTGCAAGGTGCAATTCTGAAATTTTTTGCTTTTTCCTGCTCCTCTTAGCATGATAAAGAAGATTCAAAGAGAGTGAGATGCCAGCTCCTTTCATTCAGTCAGTAGCTTCAAACATTTCTGGTATATGAATAACATGATGTTTTTCAATGGCAAAAATCAATGAATATTGTAAATGCACAAACAGTAATTTCTCCGCATTGCAAGGTGCAATTCTGAAATTTTTTGCTTTTTCATGCTCCTCTTAGCATGATAAAGAAGATTCAAAGAGAGTGAGATGCCAGCTCCTTTCATTCAGTCAGTAGCTTCAATCATTTCTGGACGTTTTTCAATGGCAAAAATCAATGAATATTGTAAATGCACAAACAGTAATTTCTCCGCATTGCAAGGTGCAATTCTGAAATTTTTTGCTTTTTCCTGCTCCTCTTAGCATGATAAAGAAGATTCAAAGAGAGTGAGATGCCAGCTCCTTTCATTCAGTCAGTAGCTTCAATCATTTCTGGACGTTTTTCAATGGCAAAAATCAATGAATATTGTAAATGCACAAACAGTAATTTCTCCGCATTGCAAGGTGCAATTCTGAAATTTTTTGCTTTTTCCTGCTCCTCTTAGCATGATAAAGAAGATTCAAAGAGAGTGAGATGCCAGCTCCTTTCATTCAGTCAGTAGCTTCAATCATTTCTGGACGTTTTTCAATGGCAAAAATCAATGAATATTGTAAATGCACAAACAGTAATTTCTCCGCATTGCAAGGTGCAATTCTGAAATTTTTTGCTTTTTCCTGCTCCTCTTAGCATGACAAAGAAGATTCAAAGAGTAAGATGCCAGCTCCTTTCATTCAGTCAGTAGCTTCAATCATTTCTGGTATATGAATAACATGATGTTTTTCAATGGCAAAAATCAATGAATATTGTAAATGCACAAACAGTAATTTCTCCGCATTGCAAGGTGCAATTCTGAAATTTTTTGCTTTTTCCTGCTCCTCTTAGCATGATAAAGAAGATTCAAAGAGAGTGAGATGCCAGCTCCTTTCATTCAGTCAGTAGCTTCAATCATTTCTGGACGTTTTTCAATGGCAAAAATCAATGAATATTGTAAATGCACAAACAGTAATTTCTCCGCATTGCAAGGTGCAATTCTGAAATTTTTTGCTTTTTCCTGCTCCTCTTAGCATGATAAAGAAGATTCAAAGAGAGTGAGATGCCAGCTCCTTTCATTCAGTCAGTAGCTTCAATCATTTCTGGACGTTTTTCAATGGCAAAAATCTATGAATATTGTAAATGCACAAACAGTAATTTCTCCGCATTGCAAGGTGCAATTCTGAAATTTTTTGCTTTTTCCTGCTCCTCTTAGCATGATAAAGAAGATTCAAAGAGAGTGAGATGCCAGCTCCTTTCATTCAGTCAGTAGCTTCAAACATTTCTTGTATATGAATAACATGATGTTTTTCAATGGCAAAAATCAATGAATATTGTAAAAGCACAAACAGTAATTTCTCCGCATTGCAAGGTGCAATTCTGAAATTTTTTGCTTTTTCCTGCTCCTCTTAGCATGATAAAGAAGATTCAAAGAGAGTGAGATGCCAGCTCCTTTCATTCAGTCAGTAGCTTCAATCATTTCTGGTATATGAATAACATGATGTTTTTCAATGGCAAAAATCAATGAATATTGTAAATGCACAAACAGTAATTTCTCCGCATTGCAAGTTGCAATTCTGAAATGTTTTGCTTTTTCCTGCTCCTCTTAGCATGATAAAGAAGATTCAAAGAGAGTGAGATGCCAGCTCCTTTCATTCAGTCAGTAGCTTCAAACATTTCTGGTATATGAATAACATGATGTTTTTCAATGGCAAAAATCAATGAATATTGTAAAAGCACAAACAGTAATTTCTCCGCATTGCAAGGTGCAATTCTGAAATTTTTTGCTTTTTCCTGCTCCTCTTAGCATGATAAAGAAGATTCAAAGAGAGTGAGATGCCAGCTCCTTTCATTCAGTCAGTAGCTTCAATCATTTCTGGACGTTTTTCAATGGCAAAAATCAATGAATATTGTAAATGCACAAACAGTAATTTCTCCGCATTGCAAGGTGCAATTCTGAAATTTTTTGCTTTTTCCTGCTCCTCTTAGCATGATAAAGAAGATTCAAAGAGAGTGAGATGCCAGCTCCTTTCATTCAGTCAGTAGCTTCAATCATTTCTGGACGTTTTTCAATGGCAAAAATCAATGAATATTGTAAATGCACAAACAGTAATTTTTCCGCATTGCAAGGTGCAATTCTGAAATTTTTTGCTTATTCCTGCTCCTCTTAGCATGATAAAGAAGATTCAAAGAGAGTGAGGTGCCAGCTCCTTTCATTCAGTCAGTAGCTTCAAACATTTCTGGTATATGAATAACGTTTTTCAATGGCAAAAATCAATGAATATTGTAAATGCACAAACAGTTATTTCTCCGCATTGCAAGGTGCAATTCTGAAATTTTTTGCTTTTTCCTGCTCCTCTTAGCATGATAAAGAAGATTCAAAGAGAGTGAGATGCCAGCTCCTTTCATTCAGTTAGTAGCTTCAATCATTTCTGGACGTTTTTCAATGGCAAAAATCAATGAATATTGTAAATGCACAAACAGTAATTTCTCCGCATTGCAAGGTGCAATTCTGAAATTTTTTGCTTTTTCCTGCTCCTCTTAGCATGATAAAGAAGATTCAAAGAGAGTGAGATGCCAGCTCCTTTCATTCAGTCAGTAGCTTCAATCATTTCTGGACGTTTTTCAATGGCAAAAATCAATGAATATTGTAAATGCACAAACAGTAATTTCTCCGCATTGCAAGGTGCAATTCTGAAATTTTTTGCTTTTTCCTGCTCCTCTTAGCATGATAAAGAAGATTCAAAGAGAGTGAGATGCCAGCTCCTTTCATTCAGTCAGTAGCTTCAATCATTTCTGGACGGTTTTCGATGGCAAAAATCAATGAATATTGTAAATGCACAAACAGTAATTTCTCCGCATTGCAAGGTGCAATTCTGAAATTTTTGCTTTTTCCTGCTCCTCTTAGCATGATAAAGAAGATTCAAAGAGAGTGAGGTGCCAGCTCCTTTCATTCAGTCAGTAGCTTCAAACATTTCTGGTATATGAATAACATGTTTTTCAATGGCAAAAATCAATGAATATTGTAAATGCACAAACAGTAATTTCTCCGCATTGCAAGGAGCAATTCTGAAATTTTTTGCTTTTTCCTGCTCCTCTTAGCATGACAAAGAAGATTCAAAGAGAGTGAGATGCCAGCTCCTTTCATTCAGTCAGTAGCTTCAATCATTTCTGGACGTTTTTCAATGGCAAAAATCAATGAATATTGTAAATGCACAAACTGTAATTTCTCCGCATTGCAAGGTGCAATTCTGAAATTTTTTGCTTTTTCCTGCTCCTCTTAGCATGATAAAGAAGATTCAAAGAGAGTGAGATGCCAGCTCTTTTCATTCAGTCAGTAGCTTCAATCATTTCTGGACGTTTTTCAATGGCAAAAATCAATGAATATTGTAAATGCACAAACAGTAATTTCTCCGCATTGCAAGGTGCAATTCTGAAATTTTTTGCTTTTTCCTGCTCCTCTTAGCATGATAAAGAAGATTCAAAGAGAGTGAGATGCCAGCTCCTTTCATTCAATCAGTAGCTTCAAACATTTCTGGTATATGAATAACATGATGTTTTTCAATGGCAAAAATCAATGAATATTGTAAATGCACAAACAGTAATTTCTCCGCATTGCAAGGTGCAATTCTGAAATTTTTTGCTTTTTCCTGCTCCTCTTAGCATGATAAAGAAGATTCAAAGAGAGTGAGATGCCAGCTCCTTTCATTCAGTCAGTAGCTTCAATCATTTCTGGACGTTTTTCAATGGCAAAAATCAATGAATATTGTAAATGCACAAACAGTAATTTCTCCGCATTGCAAGGTGCAATTCTGAAATTTTTTGCTTTTTCCTGCTCCTCTTAGCATGATAAAGAAGATTCAAAGAGAGTGAGATGCCAGCTCCTTACATTCAGTCAGTAGCTTCAATCATTTCTGGTAAATGAATAACATGATGTTTTTCAATGGCAAAAATCAATGAATTTTGTAAATGCACAAACAGTAATTTCTCCGCATTGCAAGGCGCAATTCTGAAATTTTTTGCTTTTTCCTGCTCCTCTTAGCATGATAAAGAAGATTCAAAGATAGTGAGATGCCAGCTCCTTTCAATCAGTCAGTAGCTTCAATCATTTCTGGACGTTTTTCAATGGCAAAAATCAATGAATATTGTAAATGCACAAACAGTAATTTCTCCGCATTGCAAGGTGCAATTCTGAAATTTTTTGCTTTTTCCTGCTCCTCTTAGCATGATAAAGAAGATTCAAAGAGAGTGAGATGCCAGCTCCTTTCATTCAGTCAGTAGCTTCAATCATTTCTGGACGTTTTTCAATGGCAAAAATCAATGAATATTGTAAATGCACAAACAGTAATTTTTCCGCATTGCAAGGTGCAATTCTGAAATTTTTTGCTTATTCCTGCTCCTCTTAGCATGATAAAGAAGATTCAAAGAGAGTGAGATGCCAGCTCCTTTCATTCAGTCAGTAGCTTCAAACATTTCTGGTATATGAATAACGTTTTTCAATGGCAAAAATCAATGAATATTGTAAATGCACAAACAGTTATTTCCCTTCATTGCAAGGTGCAATTCTGAAATTTTTTGCTTTTTCCTGCTCCTCTTAGCATGATAAAGAAGATTCAAAGAGAGTGAGATGCCAGCTCCTTTCATTCAGTCAGTAGCTTCAATCATTTCTGGACGTTTTTCAATGGCAAAAATCAATGAATATTGTAAATGCACAAACAGTAATTTCTCCGCATTGCAAGGTGCAATTCTGAAATTTTTTGCTTTTTCCTGCTCCTCTTAGCATGATAAAGAAGATTCAAAGAGAGTGAGATGCCAGCTCCTTTCATTCAGTCAGTAGCTTCAATCATTTCTGGACGTTTTTCAATGGCAAAAATCAATGAATATTGTAAATGCACAAACAGTAATTTCTCCGCATTGCAAGGTGCAATTCTGAAATTTTTGCTTTTTCCTGCTCCTCTTAGCATGATAAAGAAGATTCAAAGAGAGTGAGGTGCCAGCTCCTTTCATTCAGTCAGTAGCTTCAAACATTTCTGGTATATGAATAACATGTTTTTCAATGGCAAAAATCAATGAATATTGTAAATGCACAAACAGTAATTTCTCCGCATTGCAAGGAGCAATTCTGAAATTTTTTGCTTTTTCCTGCTCCTGTTAGCATGATAAAGAAGATTCAAAGAGAGTGAGATGCCAGCTCCTTTCATTCAGTCAGTAGCTTCAATCATTTCTGGACGTTTTTCAATGGCAAAAATCAATGAATATTGTAAATGCACAAACTATAATTTCTCCGCATTGCAAGGTGCAATTCTGAAATTTTTTGCTTTTTCCTGCTCCTCTTAGCATGATAAAGAAGATTCAAAGAGAGTGAGATGCCAGCTCTTTTCATTCAGTCAGTAGCTTCAATCATTTCTGGACGTTTTTCAATGGCAAAAATCAATGAATATTGTAAATGCACAAACAGTAATTTCTCCGCATTGCAAGGTGCAATTCTGAAATTTTTTGCTTTTTCCTGCTCCTCTTAGCATGATAAAGAAGATTCAAAGAGAGTGAGATGCCAGCTCCTTTCATTCAATCAGTAGCTTCAAACATTTCTGGTATATGAATAACGATGTTTTTCAATGGCAAAAATCAATGAATATTGTAAATGCACAAACAGTAATTTCTCCGCATTGCAAGGTGCAATTCTGAAATTTTTGCTTTTTCCTGCTCCTCTTAGCATGATAAAGAAGATTCAAAGAGAGTGAGATGCCAGCTCCTTTCATTCAGTCAGTAGCTTCAATCATTTCTGGACGTTTTTCAATGGCAAAAATCAATGAATATTGTAAATGCACAAACAGTAATTTCTCCGCATTGCAAGGTGCAATTCTGAAATTTTTTGCTTTTTCCTGCTCCTCTTAGCATGATAAAGAAGATTCAACGAGAGTGAGGTGCCAGCTCCTTTCATTCAGTCAGTAGCTTCAAACATTTCTGGTATATGAATAACATGTTTTTCAATGGCAAAAATCAATGAATATTGTAAATGCACAAACTGTAATTTCTTCGCATTGCAAGGTGCAATTCTGAAATTTTTTGCTTTTTCCTGCTCCTCTTAGCATGATAAAGAAAATTCAAAGAGAGTGAGATGCCAGCTCCTTTCATTCAGTCAGTAGCTTCAATCATTTCTGGACGTTTTTCAATGGCAAAAATCAATGAATATTGTAAATGCACAAACAGTAATTTCTCCGCATTGCAAGGTGCAATTCTGAAATTTTTTGCTTTTTCCTGCTCCTCTTAGCATGATAAAGAAGATTCAAAGAGAGTGAGATGCCAGCTCCTTTCATTCAGTCAGTAGCTTCAATCATTTCTGGACGTTTTTCAATGGCAAAAATCAATGAATATTGTAAATGCACAAACTGTAATTTCTCCGCATTGTAAGGTGCAATTCTGAAATTTTTTGCTTTTTCCTGCTCCTCTTAGCATGATAAAGAAGATTCAAAGAGAGTGAGATGCCAGCTCCTTTCATTCAGTCAGTAGCTTCAATCATTTCTGGACGTTTTTCAATGGCAAAAATCAATGAATATTGTAAATGCACAAACAGTAATTTCTCCGCATTGCAAGGTGCAATTCTGAAATTTTTTGCTTTTTCCTGCTCCCCTTAGCATGATAAAGAAGATGCAAAGAGAGTGAGATGCCAGCTCCTTTCATTCAGTCAGTAGCTTCAATCATTTCTGGACGTTTTTCAATGGCAAAAATCAATGAATATTGTAAATGCACAAACAGAAATTTCTCCGCATTGCAAGGTGCAATTCTGAAATTTTTTGCTTTTTCCTGCTCCTCTTAGCATGATAAAGAAGATTCAAAGAGAGTGAGATGCCAGCTCCTTTCATTCAGTCAGTAGCTTCAAACATTTCTGGTATATGAATAACATGATGTTTTTCAATGGCAAAAATCAATGAATATTGTAAATGCACAAACAGTAATTTCTCCGCATTGCAAGGTGCAATTCTGAAATTTTTTGCTTTTTCCTGCTCCTCTTAGCATGATAAAGAAGATTCAAAGAGAGTGAGATGCCAGCTCCTTTTGTTCAGTCAGTAGCTTCAATCATTTCTGGACGTTTTTCAATGGCAAAAATCATTGAATATTGTAAATGCACAAACAGTAATTTCTCCGCATTGCAAGGTGCAATTCTGAAATTTTTTACATTTTCCTGCTCCTCTTAGCATGATAAAGAAGATTCAAAGAGAGTGAGATGCCAGCTCCTTTCATTCAGTCAGTAGCTTCAATCATTTCTGGTATATGAATAACATGATGTTTTTCAATGGCAAAAATCAATGAATATTGTAAATGCACAAACAGTAATTTCTCCGCATTGCAAGGTGCAATTCTGAAATTTTTTGCTTTTTCCTGCTCCTCTTAGCATGATAAAGAAGATTCAAAGAGAGTGAGATGCCAGCTCCTTTCATTCAGTCAGTAGCTTCAATCATTTCTGGACGTTTTTCAATGGCAAAAATCAATGAATATTGTAAATGCACAAACAGTAATTTCTCCGCATTGCAAGGTGCAATTCTGAAATTTTTTGCTTTTTCCTGCTCCTCTTAGCATGATAAAGAAGATTCAAAGAGAGTGAGGTGCCAGCTCCTTTCATTCAGTCAGTAGCTTCAAACATTTCTGGTATATGAATAACATGTTTTTCAATGGCAAAAATCAATGAATATTGTAAATGCACAAACAGTAATTTCTCCGCATTGCAAGGAGCAATTCTGAAATTTTTTGCTTTTTCCTGCTCCTCTTAGCATGATAAAGAAGATTCAAAGAGAGTGAGATTCCAGCTCCTTTCATTCAGTCAGTAGCTTCAATCATTTCTGGACGTTTTTCAATGGCAAAAATCAATGAATATTGTAAATGCACAAACTGTAATTTCTCCGCATTGCAAGGTGCAATTCTGAAATTTTTTGCTTTTTCCTGCTCCTCTTAGCATGATAAAGAAGATTCAAAGAGAGTGAGATGCCAGCTCCTTTCATTCAGTCAGTAGCTTCAATCATTTCTGGACGTTTTTCAATGGCAAAAATCAATGAATATTGTAAATGCACAAACAGTAATTTCTCCGCATTGCAAGGTGCAATTCTGAAATTTTTTGCTTTTTCCTGCTCCTCTTAGCATGATAAAGAAGATTCAAAGAGAGTGAGATGCCAGCTCCTTTCATTCAGTCAGTAGCTTCAAACATTTCTGGTATATGAATAACATGATGTTTTTCAATGGCAAAAATTAATGAATATTGTAAATGCACAAACAGTAATTTCTCGGCATTGCAAGGTGCAATTCTGAAATTTTTTGCTTTTTCCAGCTCCTCTTAGCATGATAAAGAAGATTCAAAGAGAGTGAGATGCCAGCTCCTTTCATTCAGTCAGTAGCTTCAATCATTTCTGGACGTTTTTCAATGGCAAAAATCAATGAATATTGTAAATGCACAAACAGTAATTTCTCCGCATTGCAAGGTGCAATTCTGAAATTTTTTGCTTTATCCTGCTCCTCTTAGCATGATAAAGAAGATTCAAAGAGAGTGAGGTGCCAGCTCCTTTCATTCAGTCAGTAGCTTCAAACATTTCTGGTATATGAATAACATGTTTTTCAATGGCAAAAATCAATGAATATTGTAAATGCACAAACAGTAATTTCTCCGCATTGCAAGGTGCAATTCTGAAATTTTTTGCTTTTTCCTGCTCCTCTTAGCATGATAAAGAAGATTCAAAGAGAGTGAGATGCCAGCTCCTTTCATTCAGTCAGTAGCTTCAATCATTTCTGGACGTTTTTCAATGGCAAAAATCAATGAATATTGTAAATGCACAAACTGTAATTTCTCCGCATTGTAAGGTGCAATTCTGAAATTTTTTGCTTTTTCCTGCTCCTCTTAGCATGATAAAGAAGATTCAAAGAGAGTGAGATGCCAGCTCCTTTCATTCAGTCAGTAGCTTCAATCATTTCTGGACGTTTTTCAATGGCAAAAATCAATGAATATTGTAAATGCACAAACTGTAATTTCTCCGCATTGTAAGGTGCAATTCTGAAATTTTTTGCTTTTTCCTGCTCCTCTTAGCATGATAAAGAAGATTCAAAGAGAGTGAGATGCCAGCTCCTTTCATTCAGTCAGTAGCTTCAATCATTTCTGGACGTTTTTCAATGGCAAAAATCAATGAATATTGTAAATGCACAAACAGTAATTTCTCCGCATTGCAAGGTGCAATTCTGAAATTTTTTGCTTTTTCCTGCTCCTCTTAGCATGATAAAGAAGATTCAAAGAGAGTGAGATGCCAGCTCCTTTCATTCAGTCAGTAGCTTCAAACATTTCTGGTATATGAATAACATGATGTTTTTCAATGGCAAAAATCAATGAATATTGTAAATGCACAAACAGTAATTTCTCCGCATTGCAAGGTGCAATTCTGAAATTTTTTGCTTTTTCCTGCTCCTCTTAGCATGATAAAGAAGATTCAAAGAGAGTGAGATGCCAGCTCCTTTCATTCAGTCAGTAGCTTCAAACATTTCTGGTATATGAATAACATGATGTTTTTCAATGGCAAAAATCAATGAATATTGTAAATGCACAAACAGTAATTTCTCCGCATTGCAAGGTGCAAGTCTGAAATTTTTTGCTTTTTCCTGCTCCTCTTAGCATGATAAAGAAGATTCAAAGAGAGTGAGATGCCAGCTACTTTCATTCAGTCAGTAGCTTCAATCATTTCTGGACGTTTTTCAATGGTAAAAATCAATGAATATTGTAAATGCACAAACAGTAATTTCTCCGCATTGCAAGGTGCAATTCTGAAATTTTTTGCTTTTTCCCGCTCCTCTTAGCATGATAAAGAAGATTCAAAGAGAGTGAGATGCCAGCTCCTTTCATTCAGTCAGTAGCTTCAATCATTTCTGGACGTTTTTCAATGGCAAAAATCAATGAATATTGTAAATGCACAAACAGTAATTTCTCCGCATTGCAAGGTGCAATTCTGAAATTTTTTGCTTTTTCCTGCTCCTCTTAGCATGATAAAGAAGATTCAAAGAGAGTGAGATGCCAGCTCCTTTCATTCAGTCAGTAGCTTCAATCATTTCTGGTAAATGAATAACATGATGTTTTTCAATGGCAAAAATCAATGAATTTTGTAAATGCACAAACAGTAATTTCTCCGCATTGCAAGGCGCAATTCTGAAATTGTTTGCTTTTTCCTGCTCCTCTTAGCATGATAAAGAAGATTCAAAGAGAGTGAGATGCCAGCTCCTTTCATTCAGTCAGTAGCTTCAATCATTTCTGGACGTTTTTCAATGGCAAAAATCAATGAATATTGTAAATGCACAAACAGTAATTTCTCCGCATTGCAAGGTGCAATTCTGAAATTTTTTGCTTTTTCCTGCTCCTCTTAGCATGATAAAGAAGATTCAAAGTGAGTGAGATGCCAGCTCCTTTCATTCAGTCAGTAGCTTCAATCATTTCTGGACGTTTTTCAATGGCAAAAATCAATGAATATTGTAAATGTACAAACAGTAATTTCTCCGCATTGCAAGGTGCAATTCTGAAATTTTTTGCTTTTTCCTGCTCCTCTTAGCATGATAAAGAAGATTCAAAGAGAGTGAGGTTCCAGCTCCTTTCATTCAGTCAGTAGCTTCAAACATTTCTGGTATATGAATAACATGTTTTTCAATGGCAAAAATCAATGAATATTGTAAATGCACAAAGAGTAATTTCTCCGCATTGCAAGGTGCAATTCTGAAATTTTTTGCTTTTTCCTGCTCCTCTTAACTTGATAAAGAAGATTCAAAGAGAGTGAGATGCCAGCTCCTTTCATTCAGTCAGTAGCTTCAATCATTTCTGGACGTTTTTCAATGGCAAAAATCAATGAATATTGTAAATGCACAAACTGTAATTTCTCCGCATTGTAAGGTGCAATTCTGAAATTTTTTGCTTTTTCCTGCTCCTCTTAGCATGATAAAGAAGATTCAAAGAGAGTGAGATGCCAGCTCCTTTCATTCAGTCAGTAGCTTCAATCATTTCTGGACGTTTTTCAATGGCAAAAATCAATGAATATTGTAAATGCACAAACAGTAATTTCTCCGCATTGCAAGGTGCAATTCTGAAATTTTTTGCTTTTTCCTGCTCCTCTTAGCATGATAAAGAAGATTCAAAGAGAGTGAGATGCCAGCTCCTTTCATTCAGTCAGTAGCTTCAAACATTTCTGGTATATGAATAACATGATGTTTTTCAATGGCAAAAATCAATGAATATTGTAAATGCACAAACAGTAATTTCTCCGCATTGCAAGGTGCAAGTCTGAAATTTTTTGCTTTTTCCTGCTCCTCTTAGCATGATAAAGAAGATTCAAAGAGAGTGAGATGCAAGCTACTTTCATTCAGTCAGTAGCTTCAATCATTTCTGGACGTTTTTCAATGGTAAAAATCAATGAATATTGTAAATGCACAAACAGTAATTTCTCCGCATTGCAAGGTGCAATTCTGAAATTTTTTGCTTTTTCCTGCTCCTCTTAGCATGATAAAGAAGATTCAAAGAGAGTGAGATGCCAGCTCCTTTCATTCAGTCAGTAGCTTCAATCATTTCTGGACGTTTTTCAATGGCAAAAATCAATGAATATTGTAAATGCACAAACAGTAATTTCTTCGCATTGCAAGGTGCAATTCTGAAATGTTTTGCTTTTTCCTGCTCCTCTTAGCATGATAAAGAAGATTCAAAGAGAGTGAGATGCCAGCTCCTTTCATTCAGTCAGTAGCTTCAATCATTTCTGGTAAATGAATAACATGATGTTTTTCAATGGCAAAAATCAATGAATTTTGTAAATGCACAAACAGTAATTTCTCCGCATTGCAAGGCGCAATTCTGAAATTTTTTGCTTTTTCCTGCTCCTCTTAGCATGATAAAGAAGATTCAAAGAGAGTGAGATGCCAGCTCCTTTCATTCAGTCAGTAGCTTCAATCATTTCTGGACGTTTTTCAATGGCAAAAATCAATGAATATTGTAAATGCACAAACAGTAATTTCTCCGCATTGCAAGGTGCAATTCTGAAATTTTTTGCTTTTTCCTGCTCCTCTTAGCATGATAAAGAAGATTCAAAGAGAGTGAGATGCCAGCTCCTTTCATTCAGTCAGTAGCTTCAATCATTTCTGGATGTTTTTCAATGGCAAAAGTCAATGAATATTTTAAATGCACAAACTGTAATTTCTTCGCATTGCAAGGTGCAATTCTGAAATTTTTTGCTTTTCCTGCTCCTCTTAGCATGATAAAGAAGATTCATAGAGAGTGAGATGCCAGCTCCTTTCATTCAGTCAGTAGCTTCAATCATTTCTGGACGTTTTTCAATGGCAAAAATCAATGAATATTGTAATTGCACAAACAGTAATTTCTCCGCATTGCAAGGTGCAATTCTGAAATTTTTTGCTTTTTCCTGCTCCTCTTAGCATGATAAAGAAGATTCAAAGAGAGTGAGATGCCAGCTCCTTTCATTCAGTCAGTAGCTTCAAACATTTCTGGTATATGAATAACATGATGTTTTTCAATGGCAAAAATCAATGAATATTGTAAATGCACAAACAGTAATTTCTCCGCATTGCAAGGTGCAATTCTGAAATTTTTTGCTTTTTCCTGCTCCTCTTAGCATGATAAAGAAGATTCAAAGAGAGTGAGATGCCAGCTCCTTTCATTCAGTCAGTAGCTTCAATCATTTCTGGACGTTTTTCAATGGCAAAAATCAATGAATATTGTAAATGCACAAACAGTAATTTCTCCGCATTGCAAGGTGCAATTCTGAAATTTTTTGCTTTTTCCCGCTCCTCTTAGCATGATAAAGAAGATTCAAAGAGAGTGAGATGCCAGCTCCTTTCATTCAGTCAGTAGCTTCAATCATTTCTGGACGTTTTTCAATGGCAAAAATCAATGAATATTGTAAATGCACAAACTGTAATTTCTCCGCATTGTAAGGTGCAATTCTGAAATTTTTTGCTTTTTCCTGCTCCTCTTAGCATGATAAAGAAGATTCAAAGAGAGTGAGATGCCAGCTCCTTTCATTCAGTCAGTAGCTTCAATCATTTCTGGACGTTTTTCTATGGCAAAAATCAATGAATATTGTAAATGCACAAACAGTAATTTCTCCGCATTGCAAGGTGCAATTCTGAAATTTTTTGCTTTTTCCTGCTCCTCTTAGCATGATGAAGATTCAAAGAGAGTGAGATGCCAGCTCCTTTCATTCAGTCAGTAGCTTCAAACATTTCTGGTATATGAATAACATGATGTTTTTCAATGGCAAAAATCAATGAATATTGTAAATGCACAAACAGTAATTTCTCCGCATTGCAAGGTGCAAGTCTGAAATTTTTTGCTTTTTCCTGCTCCTCTTAGCATGATAAAGAAGATTCAAAGAGAGTGAGATGCCAGCTACTTTCATTCAGTCAGTAGCTTCAATCATTTCTGGACGTTTTTCAATGGTAAAAATCAATGAATATTGTAAATGCACAAACAGTAATTTCTCCGCATTGCAAGGTGCAATTCTGAAATTTTTTGCTTTTTCCTGCTCCTCTTAGCATGATAAAGAAGATTCAAAGAGAGTGAGATGCCAGCTCCTTTCATTCAGTCAGTAGCTTCAATCATTTCTGGACGTTTTTCAATGGCAAAAATCAATGAATATTGTAAATGCACAAACAGTAATTTCTCCGCATTGCAAGGTGCAATTCTGAAATTTTTTGCTTTTTCCTGCTCCTCTTAGCATGATAAAGAAGTTTCAAAGAGAGTGAGATGCCAGCTCCTTTCATTCAGTCAGTAGCTTCAATCATTTCTGGTAAATGAATAACATGATGTTTTTCAATGGCAAAAATCAATGAATTTTGTAAATGCACAAACACTAATTTCTCCGCATTGCAAGGCGCAATTCTGAAATTTTTTGCTTTTTCCTGCTCCTCTTAGCATGATAAAGAAGATTCAAAGAGAGTGAGATGCCAGCTCCTTTCATTCAGTCAGTAGCTTCAATCATTTCTGAACGTTTTTCAATGGCAAAAATCAATGAATATTGTAAATGCACAAACAGTAATTTCTCCGCATTGCAAGGTGCAATTCTGAAATTTTTTGCTTTTTCCTGCTCCTCTTAGCATGATAAAGAAGATTCAAAGAGAGTGAGATGCCAGCTCCTTTCATTCAGTCAGTAGCTTCAATCATTTCTGGACGTTTTTCAATGGCAAAAATCAATGAATATTGTAAATGCACAAACAGTAATTTCTCCGCATTGCAAGGTGCAATTCTGAAATTTTTTGCTTTTTCCTGCTCCTCTTAGCATGATAAAGAAGATTCAAAGAGAGTGAGGTGCCAGCTCCTTTCATTCAGTCAGTAGCTTCAAACATTTCTGGTATATGAATAACATGTTTTTCAATGGCAAAAATCAATGAATATTGTAAATGCACAAACAGTAATTTCTCCGCATTGCAAGGAGCAATTCTGAAATTTTTTGCTTTTTCCTGCTCCTCTTAGCATGATAAAGAAGATTCAAAGAGAGTGAGATGCCAGCTCCTTTCATTCAGTCAGTAGCTTCAATCATTTCTGGACGTTTTTCAATGGCAAAAATCAATGAATATTGTAAATGCACAAACAGTAATTTCTCCGCATTGCAATGTGCAATTCTGAAATTTTTTGCTTTTTCCTGCTCCTCTTAGCATGATAAAGAAGATTCAGAGAGTGAGATGCCAGCTCCTTTCATTCAGTCAGTAGCTTCAATCATTTCTGGACGTTTTTCAATGGCAAAAATCAATGAATATTGTAAATGTACAAACAGTAATTTCTCCGCATTGCAAGGTGCAATTCTGAAATTTTTTGCTTTTTCCTGCTCCTCTTAGCATGATAAAGAAGATTCAAAGAGAGTGAGGTTCCAGCTCCTTTCATTCAGTCAGTAGCTTCAAACATTTCTGGTATATGAATAACATGTTTTTCAATGGCAAAAATCAATGAATATTGTAAATGCACAAAGACTAATTTCTCCGCATTGCAAGGTGCAATTCTGAAATTTTTTGCTTTTTCCTGCTCCTCTTAACTTGATAAAGAAGATTCAAAGAGAGTGAGATGCCAGCTCCTTTCATTCAGTCAGTAGCTTCAATCATTTCTGGTAAATGAATAACATGATGTTTTTCAATGGCAAAAATCAATGAATTTTGTAAATGCACAAACAGTAATTTCTCCGCATTGCAAGGCGCAATTCTGAAATTTTTTGCTTTTTCCTGCTCCTCTTAGCATGATAAAGAAGATTCAAAGAGAGTGAGATGCCAGCTCCTTTCATTCAGTCAGTAGCTTCAATCATTTCTGGACGTTTTTCAATGGCAAAAATCAATGAATATTGTAAATGCACAAACAGTAATTTCTCCGCATTGCAAGGTGCAATTCTGAAATTTTTTGCTTTTTCCTGCTCCTCTTAGCATGATAAAGAAGATTCAAAGAGAGTGAGATGCCAGCTCCTTTCATTCAGTCAGTAGCTTCAATCATTTCTGGATGTTTTTCAATGGCAAAAGTCAATGAATATTTTAAATGCACAAACTGTAATTTCTTCGCATTGCAAGGTGCAATTCTGAAATTTTTTGCTTTTCCTGCTCCTCTTAGCATGATAAAGAAGATTCATAGAGAGTGAGATGCCAGCTCCTTTCATTCAGTCAGTAGCTTCAATCATTTCTGGACGTTTTTCAATGGCAAAAATCAATGAATATTGTAATTGCACAAACAGTAATTTCTCCGCATTGCAAGGTGCAATTCTGAAATTTTTTGCTTTTTCCTGCTCCTCTTAGCATGATAAAGAAGATTCAAAGAGAGTGAGATGCCAGCTCCTTTCATTCAGTCAGTAGCTTCAAACATTTCTGGTATATGAATAACATGATGTTTTTCAATGGCAAAAATCAATGAATATTGTAAATGCACAAACAGTAATTTCTCCGCATTGCAAGGTGCAATTCTGAAATTTTTTGCTTTTTCCTGCTCCACTTAGCATGATAAAGAAGATTCAAAGAGAGTGAGATGCCAGCTCCTTTCATTCAGTCAGTAGCTTCAATCATTTCTGGACGTTTTTCAATGGCAAAAATCAATGAATATTGTAAATGCACAAACAGTAATTTCTCCGCATTGCAAGGTGCAATTCTGAAATTTTTTGCTTTTTCCCGCTCCTCTTAGCATGATAAAGAAGATTCAAAGAGAGTGAGATGCCAGCTCCTTTCATTCAGTCAGTAGCTTCAATCATTTCTGGACGTTTTTCAATGGCAAAAATCAATGAATATTGTAAATGCACAAACTGTAATTTCTCCGCATTGTAAGGTGCAATTCTGAAATTTTTTGCTTTTTCCTGCTCCTCTTAGCATGATAAAGAAGATTCAAAGAGAGTGAGATGCCAGCTCCTTTCATTCAGTCAGTAGCTTCAATCATTTCTGGACGTTTTTCAATGGCAAAAATCAATGAATATTGTAAATGCACAAACAGTAATTTCTCCGCATTGCAAGGTGCAATTCTGAAATTTTTTGCTTTTTCCTGCTCCTCTTAGCATGATAAAGAAGATTCAAAGAGAGTGAGATGCCAGCTCCTTTCATTCAGTCAGTAGCTTCAAACATTTCTGGTATATGAATAACATGATGTTTTTCAATGGCAAAAATCAATGAATATTGTAAATGCACAAACAGTAATTTCTCCGCATTGCAAGGTGCAAGTCTGAAATTTTTTGCTTTTTCCTGCTCCTCTTAGCATGATAAAGAAGATTCAAAGAGAGTGAGATGCCAGCTACTTTCATTCAGTCAGTAGCTTCAATCATTTCTGGACGTTTTTCAATGGTAAAAATCAATGAATATTGTAAATGCACAAACAGTAATTTCTCCGCATTGCAAGGTGCAATTCTGAAATTTTTTGCTTTTTCCTGCTCCTCTTAGCATGATAAAGAAGATTCAAAGAGAGTGAGATGCCAGCTCCTTTCATTCAGTCAGTAGCTTCAATCATTTCTGGACGTTTTTCAATGGCAAAAATCAATGAATATTGTAAATGCACAAACAGTAATTTCTCCGCATTGCAAGGTGCAATTCTGAAATTTTTTGCTTTTTCCTGCTCCTCTTAGCATGATAAAGAAGTTTCAAAGAGAGTGAGATGCCAGCTCCTTTCATTCAGTCAGTAGCTTCAATCATTTCTGGTAAATGAATAACATGATGTTTTTCAATGGCAAAAATCAATGAATTTTGTAAATGCACAAACACTAATTTCTCCGCATTGCAAGGCGCAATTCTGAAATTTTTTGCTTTTTCCTGCTCCTCTTAGCATGATAAAGAAGATTCAAAGAGAGTGAGATGCCAGCTCCTTTCATTCAGTCAGTAGCTTCAATCATTTCTGAACGTTTTTCAATGGCAAAAATCAATGAATATTGTAAATGCACAAACAGTAATTTCTCCGCATTGCAAGGTGCAATTCTGAAATTTTTTGCTTTTTCCTGCTCCTCTTAGCATGATAAAGAAGATTCAAAGAGAGTGAGATGCCAGCTCCTTTCATTCAGTCAGTAGCTTCAATCATTTCTGGACGTTTTTCAATGGCAAAAATCAATGAATATTGTAAATGCACAAACAGTAATTTCTCCGCATTGCAAGGTGCAATTCTGAAATTTTTTGCTTTTTCCTGCTCCTCTTAGCATGATAAAGAAGATTCAAAGAGAGTGAGGTGCCAGCTCCTTTCATTCAGTCAGTAGCTTCAAACATTTCTGGTATATGAATAACATGTTTTTCAATGGCAAAAATCAATGAATATTGTAAATGCACAAACAGTAATTTCTCCGCATTGCAAGGTGCAATTCTGAAATTTTTTGCTTTTTCCTGCTCCTCTTAGCATGATAAAGAAGTTTCAAAGAGAGTGAGATGCCAGCTCCTTTCATTCAGTCAGTAGCTTCAAACATTTCTGGTATATGAATAACATGATGTTTTTCAATGGCAAAAATCAATGAATATTGTAAATGCACAAACAGTAATTTCTCCGCATTGCAAGGTGCAATTCTGAAATTTTTTGCTTTTTCCTGCTCCTCTTAGCATGATAAAGAAGATTCAAAGAGAGTGAGATGCCAGCTCCTTTCATTCAGTCAGTAGCTTCAATCATTTCTGGACGTTTTTCAATGGCAAAAATCAATGAATATTGTAAATGCACAAACAGTAATTTCTCCGCATTGCAAGGTGCAATTCTGAAATTTTTTGCTTTTTCCTGCTCCTCTTAGCATGATAAAGAAGTTTCAAAGAGAGTGAGATGCCAGCTCCTTTCATTCAGTCAGTAGCTTCAATCATTTCTGGTAAATGAATAACATGATGTTTTTCAATGGCAAAAATCAATGAATTTTGTAAATGCACAAACACTAATTTCTCCGCATTGCAAGGCGCAATTCTGAAATTTTTTGCTTTTTCCTGCTCCTCTTAGCATGATAAAGAAGATTCAAAGAGAGTGAGATGCCAGCTCCTTTCATTCAGTCAGTAGCTTCAATCATTTCTGAACGTTTTTCAATGGCAAAAATCAATGAATATTGTAAATGCACAAACAGTAATTTCTCCGCATTGCAAGGTGCAATTCTGAAATTTTTTGCTTTTTCCTGCTCCTCTTAGCATGATAAAGAAGATTCAAAGAGAGTGAGATGCCAGCTCCTTTCATTCAGTCAGTAGCTTCAATCATTTCTGGACGTTTTTCAATGGCAAAAATCAATGAATATTGTAAATGCACAAACAGTAATTTCTCCGCATTGCAAGGTGCAATTCTGAAATTTTTTGCTTTTTCCTGCTCCTCTTAGCATGATAAAGAAGATTCAAAGAGAGTGAGGTGCCAGCTCCTTTCATTCAGTCAGTAGCTTCAAACATTTCTGGTATATGAATAACATGTTTTTCAATGGCAAAAATCAATGAATATTGTAAATGCACAAACAGTAATTTCTCCGCATTGCAAGGTGCAATTCTGAAATTTTTTGCTTTTTCCTGCTCCTCTTAGCATGATAAAGAAGTTTCAAAGAGAGTGAGATGCCAGCTCCTTTCATTCAGTCAGTAGCTTCAAACATTTCTGGTATATGAATAACATGATGTTTTTCAATGGCAAAAATCAATGAATATTGTAAATGCACAAACAGTAATTTCTCCGCATTGCAAGGTGCAATTCTGAAATTTTTTGTTTTTTCCTGCTCCTCTTAGCATGATAAAGAAGATTCAAAGAGAGTGAGATGCCAGCTCCTTTCATTCAGTCAGTAGCTTCAAACATTTCTGGTATATGAATAACATGATGTTTTTCAATGGCAAAAATCAATGAATATTGTAAATGCACAAACAGTAATTTCTCCGCATTGCAAGGTGCAATTCTGAAATTTTTTGCTTTTTCCTGCTCCTCTTAGCATGTTAAAGAAGATTCAAAGAGAGTGAGATGCCAGCTCCTTTCGTTCAGTCAGTAGCCTCAATCATTTCTGGACGTTTTTCAATGGTAAAAATCAATGAATATTGTAAATGCACAAACAGTAATTTCTCCGCATTGCAAGGTGCAATTCTGAAATTTTTTGCTTTTTCCTGCTCCTCTTAGCATGATAAAGAAGATTCAAAGAGAGTGAGATGCCAGCTCCTTTCATTCAGTCAGTAGCTTCAAACATTTCTGGTATATGAATAACATGATGTTTTTCAATGGCAAAAATCAATGAATATTGTAAATGCACAAACAGTAATTTCTCCGCATTGCAAGGTGCAATTCTGAAATTTTTTGCTTTTTCCTGCTCCTCTTAGCATGATAAAGAAGATTCAAAGAGAGTGAGATGCCAGCTCCTTTCATTCAGTCAGTAGCTTCAATCATTTCTGGTATATGAATAACATGATGTTTTTCAATGGCAAAAATCAATGAATATTGTAAATGCACAAACAGTAATTTCTCCGCATTGCAAGGTGCAATTCTGAAATTTTTTGCTTTTTCCTGCTCCTCTTAGCATGATAAAGAAGATTCAAAGAGAGTGAGATGCCAGCTCCTTTCATTCAGTCAGTAGCTTCAATAATTTCTGGACGTTTTTCAATGGCAAAAATCAATGAATATTGTAAATGCACAAACAGTAATTTCTCCGCATTGCAAGGTGCAATTCTGAAATTTTTTGCTTTTTCCTGCTCCTCTTAGCATGATAAACATGATTCAAAGAGAGTGAGATGCCAGCTCCTTTCATTCAGTCAGTAGCTTCAATCATTTCTGGACGTTTTTCAATGGCAAAAATCAATGAATATTGTAAATGCACAAACAGTAATTTCTCCGCATTGCAAGGTGCAATTCTGAAATTTTTTGCTTTTACCTGCTCCTCTTAGCATGATAAAGAAGATTCAAAGAGAGTGAGATGCCAGCTCCTTTCATTCAGTCAGTAGCTTCAATCATTTCTGGACGTTTTTCAATGGCAAAAATCAATGAATATTGTAAATGCACAAACAGTAATTTCTCCGCATTGCAAGTTGCAATTCTGAAATTTTTTGCTTTTTCCTGCTCCACTTAGCATGATAAAGAAGATTCAAAGAGAGTGAGATGCCAGCTCCTTTCATTCAGTCAGTAGCTTCAAACATTTCTGGTATATGAATAACATGATGTTTTTCAATGGCAAAAATCAATGAATATTGTAAATGCACAAACAGTAATTTCTCCGCATTGCAAGGTGCAATTCTGAAATTTTTTGCTTTTTCCTGCTCCTCTTAGCATGATAAAGAAGATTCAAAGAGAGTGAGATGCCAGCTCCTTTCGTTCAGTCAGTAGCTTCAATCATTTCTGGACGTTTTTCAATGGCAAAAATCATTGAATATTATAAATGCACAAACAGTAATTTCTCCGCATTGCATAGTGCAATTCTGAAATTTTTTTACTTTTTCCTGCTCCTCTTAGCATGATAAAGAAGATTCAAAGAGAGTGAGATGCCAGCTCCTTTCATTCAGTCAGTAGCTTCAATCATTTCTGGTATATGAATAACATGATGTTTTTCAATGGCAAAAATCAATGAATATTGTAAATGCACAAACAGTAATTTCTCCGCATTGCAAGGTGCAATTCTGAAATTTTTTGCTTTTTCCTGCTCCTCTTAGCATGATAAAGAAGATTCAAAGAGAGTGAGATGCCAGCTCCTTTCATTCAGTCAGTAGCTTCAATAATTTCTGGACGTTTTTCAATGGCAAAAATCAATGAATATTGTAAATGCACAAACAGTAATTTCTCCGCATTGCAAGGTGCAATTCTGAAATTTTTTGCTTTTTCCTGCTCCTCTTAGCATGATAAACATGATTCAAAGAGAGTGAGATGCCAGCTCCTTTCATTCAGTCAGTAGCTTCAATCATTTCTGGACGTTTTTCAATGGCAAAAATCAATGAATATTGTAAATGCACAAACAGTAATTTCTCCGCATTGCAAGGTGCAATTATGAAATTTTTTGCTTTTTCCTGCTCCTCTTAGCATGATAAAGAAGATTCAAAGAGAGTGAGATGCCAGCTCCTTTCATTCAGTCAGTAGCTTCAAACATTTCTGGTATATGAATAACATGATGTTTTTCAATGGCAAAAATCAATGAATATTGTAAATGCACAAACAGTAATTTCTCCGCATTGCAAGGTGCAATTCTGAAATTTTTTGCTTTTTCCTGCTCCTCTTAGCATGATAAAGAAGATTCAAAGAGAGTGAGATGCCAGCTCCTTTCATTCAGTCAGTAGCTTCAATCATTTCTGGATGTTTTTCAATGGCAAAAATCAATGAATATTGTAAATGCACAAACAGTAATTTCTCCGCATTGCAAGGTGCAATTCTGAAATTTTTTGCTTTTTCCTGCTCCTCTTAGCATGATAAACAAGATTCAAAGAGAGTGAGATGCCAGCTCCTTTCATTCAGTCAGTAGCTTCAATCATTTCTGGACGTTTTTCAATGGCAAAAATCAATGAATATTGTAAATGCACAAACAGTAATTTCTCCGCATTGCAAGGTGCAATTCTGAAATTTTTTGCTTTTTCCTGCTCCTCTTAGCATGATAAAGAAGATTCAAAGAGAGTGAGATGCCAGCTCCTTTCATTCAGTCAGTAGCTTCAAACATTTCTGGTATATGAATAACATGATGTTTTTCAATGGCAAAAATCAATGAATATTGTAAATGCACAAACAGTAATTTCTCCGCATTGCAAGGTGCAATTCTGAAATTTTTTGCTTTTTCCTGCTCCTCTTAGCATGATAAAGAAGATTCAAAGAGAGTGAGATGCCAGCTCCTTTCATTCAGTCAGTAGCTTCAATCATTTCTGGATGTTTTTCAATGGCAAAAATCAATGAATATTGTAAATGCACAAACAGTAATTTCTCCGCATTGCAAGGTGCAATTCTGAAATTTTTTGCTTTTTCCTGCTCCTCTTAGCATGATAAACAAGATTCAAAGAGAGTGAGATGCCAGCTCCTTTCATTCAGTCAGTAGCTTCAATCATTTCTGGACGTTTTTCAATGGCAAAAATCAATGAATATTGTAAATGCACAAACAGTAATTTCTCCGCATTGCAAGGTGCAATTCTGAAATTTTTTGCTTTTTCCTGCTCCTCTTAGCATGATAAAGAAGATTCAAAGAGAGTGAGATGCCAGCTCCTTTCATTCAGTCAGTAGCTTCAAACATTTCTGGTATATGAATAACATGATGTTTTTCAATGGCAAAAATCAATGAATATTGTAAATGCACAAACAGTAATTTCTCCGCATTGCAAGGTGCAAGTCTGAAATTTTTTGCTTTTTCCTGCTCCTCTTAGCATGATAAAGAAGATTCAAAGAGAGTGAGATGCCAGCTACTTTCATTCAGTCAGTAGCTTCAATCATTTCTGGACGTTTTTCAATGGTAAAAATCAATGAATATTGTAAATGCACAAACAGTAATTTCTCCACATTGCAAGGTGCAATTCTGAAATTTTTTGCTTTTTCCTGCTCCTCTTAGCATGATAAAGAAGATTCAAAGAGAGTGAGATGCCAGCTCCTTTCATTCAGTCAGTAGCTTCAAACATTTCTGGTATATGAATAACATGATGTTTTTCAATGGCAAAAATCAATGAATATTGTAAATGCACAAACAGTAATTTCTCCGCATTGCAAGGTGCAATTCTGAAATTTTTTGCTTTTTCCTGCTCCTCTTAGCATGATAAAGAAGATTCAAAGAGAGTGAGATGCCAGCTCCTTTCATTCAGTCAGTAGCTTCAATCATTTCTGGATGTTTTTCAATGGCAAAAATCAATGAATATTGTAAATGCACAAACTGTAATTTCTCCGCATTGCAAGGTGCAATTCTGAAATTTTTTGCTTTTTCCTGCTCCTCTTAGCATAATAAAGAAGATTCAAAGAGAGTGAGATGCCAGCTCCTTTCATTCAGTCAGTAGCTTCAATCATTTCTGGACGTTTTTCAATGGCAAAAATCAATGAATATTGTAAATGCACAAACAGTAATTTCTCCGCATTGCAAGGTGCAATTCTGAAATTTTTTGCTTTTTCCTGCTCCTCTTAGCATGATAAAGAAGATTCAAAGAGAGTGAGATGCCAGCTCCTTTCATTCAGTCAGTACCTTCAATCATTTCTGGACGTTTTTCAATGGCAAAAATCAATGAATATTGTAAATGCACAAACAGTAATTTCTCCGCATTGCAAGGTGCAATTCTGAAATTTTTTGCTTTTTCCCGCTCCTCAGCATGATAAAGATTCAAAGAGAGTGAGGTGCCAGCTCCTTTCATTCAGTCAGTAGCTTCAAACATTTCTGGTATATGAATAACATGTTTTTCAATGGCAAAAATCAATGAATATTGTAAATGCACAAACAGTAATTTCTCCGCATTGCAAGGTGCAATTCTGAAATTTTTTGCTTTTTCCTGCTCCTCTTAGCATGATAAAGAAGATTCAAAGAGAGTGAGATGCCAGCTCCTTTCATTCAGTCAGTAGCTTCAAACATTTCTGGTATATGAATAACATGATGTTTTTCAATGGCAAAAATCAATGAATATTGTAAATGCACAAACAGTAATTTCTCCGCATTGCAAGGTGCAATTCTGAAATTTTTTGCTTTTTCCTGCTCCTCTTAGCATGATAAAGAAGATTCAAAGAGAGTGAGATGCCAGCTCCTTTCATTCAGTCAGTAGCTTCAATCATTTCTGGATGTTTTTCAATGGCAAAAATCAATGAATATTGTAAATGCACAAACTGTAATTTCTCCGCATTGCAAGGTGCAATTCTGAAATTTTTTGCTTTTTCCTGCTCCTCTTAGCATGATAAAGAAGATTCAAAGAGAGTGAGATGCCAGCTCCTTTCATTCAGTCAGTAGCTTCAATCATTTCTGGACGTTTTTCAATGGCAAAAATCAATGAATATTGTAAATGCACAAACAGTAATTTCTCCGCATTGCAAGGTGCAATTCTGAAATTTTTTGCTTTTTCCTGCTCCTCTTAGCATGATAAAGAAGATTCAAAGAGAGTGAGATGCCAGCTCCTTTCATTCAGTCAGTACCTTCAATCATTTCTGGACGTTTTTCAATGGCAAAAATCAATGAAAATTGTAAGTGCACAAACAGTAATTTCTCCGCATTGCAAGGTGCGATTCTGAAATTTTTTGCTTTTTCCTGCTCCTCTTAGCATGATAAAGAAGATTCAAAGAGAGTGAGATGCCAGCTCCTTTCATTCAGTCAGTAGCTTCAAACATTTCTGGTATATGAATAACATGATGTTTTTCAATGGCAAAAATCAATGAATATTGTAAATGCACAAACAGTAATTTCTCCGCATTGCAAGGTGCAAGTCTGAAATTTTTTGCTTTTTCCTGCTCCTCTTAGCATGATAAAGAAGATTCAAAGAGAGTGAGATGCCAGCTACTTTCATTCAGTCAGTAGCTTCAATCATTTCTGGACCTTTTTCAATGGTAAAAATCAATGAATATTGTAAATGCACAAACAGTAATTTCTCCACATTGCAAGGTGCAATTCTGAAATTTTTTGCTTTTTCCTGCTCCTCTTAGCATGATAAAGAAGATTCAAAGAGAGTGAGATGCCAGCTCCTTTCATTCAGTCAGTAGCTTCAAACATTTCTGGTATATGAATAACATGATGTTTTTCAATGGCAAAAATCAATGAATATTGTAAATGCACAAACAGTAATTTCTCCGCATTGCAAGGTGCAATTCTGAAATTTTTTGCTTTTTCCTGCTCCTCTTAGCATGATAAAGAAGATTCAAAGAGAGTGAGATGCCAGCTCCTTTCATTCAGTCAGTAGCTTCAAACATTTCTGGTATATGAATAACATGATGTTTTTCAATGGCAAAAATCAATGAATATTGTAAATGCACAAACAGTAATTTCTCCGCATTGCAAGGTGCAATTCTGAAATTTTTTGCTTTTTCCTGCTCCTCTTAGCATGATAAAGAAGATTCAAAGAGAGTGAGATGCCAGCTCCTTTCATTCAGTCAGTAGCTTCAATCATTTCTGGATGTTTTTCAATGGCAAAAATCAATGAATATTGTAAATGCACAAACAGTAATTTCTCCGCATTGCAAGGTGCAATTCTGAAATTTTTTGCTTTTTCCTGCTCCTCTTAGCATGATAAAGAAGATTCAAAGAGAGTGAGATGTCAGCTCCTTTCATTCAGTCAGTAGCTTCAAACATTTCTGGTATATGAATAACATGATGTTTTTCAATGGCAAAAATCAATGAATTTTGTAAATGCACAAACAGTAATTTCTCCGCATTGCAAGGTGCAATTCTGAAATTTTTTGCTTTTTCCTGCTCCTCTTAGCATGATAAAGAAGATTCAAAGAGAGTGAGATGCCAGCTCCTTTCATTCAGTCAGTAGCTTCAATCATTTCTGGATGTTTTTCAATGGCAAAAATCAATGAATATTGTAAATGCACAAACAGTAATTTCTCCGCATTGCAAGGTGCAATTCTGAAATTTTTTGCTTTTTCCTGCTCCTCTTAGCATGATAAACAAGATTCAAAGAGAGTGAGATGCCAGCTCCTTTCATTCAGTCAGTAGCTTCAATCATTTCTGGACGTTTTTCAATGGCAAAAATCAATGAATATTGTAAATGCACAAACAGTAATTTCTCCGCATTGCAAGGTGCAATTCTGAAATTTTTTGCTTTTTCCTGCTCCTCTTAGCATGATAAAGAAGATTCAAAGAGAGTGAGATGCCAGCTCCTTTCATTCAGTCAGTAGCTTCAAACATTTCTGGTATATGAATAACATGATGTTTTTCAATGGCAAAAATCATTGAATATTGTAAATGCACAAACAGTAATTTCTCCGCATTGCAAGGTGCAAGTCTGAAATTTTTTGCTTTTTCCTGCTCCTCTTAGCATGATAAAGAAGATTCAAAGAGAGTGAGATGCCAGCTACTTTCATTCAGTCAGTAGCTTCAATCATTTCTGGACGTTTTTCAATGGTAAAAATCAATGAATATTGTAAATGCACAAACAGTAATTTCTCCACATTGCAAGGTGCAATTCTGAAATTTTTTGCTTTTTCCTGCTCCTCTTAGCATGATAAAGAAGATTCAAAGAGAGTGAGATGCCAGCTCCTTTCATTCAGTCAGTAGCTTCAAACATTTCTGGTATATGAATAACATGATGTTTTTCAATGGCAAAAATCAATGAATATTGTAAATGCACAAACAGTAATTTCTCCGCATTGCAAGGTGCAATTCTGAAATTTTTTGCTTTTTCCTGCTCCTCTTAGCATGATAAACAAGATTCAAAGAGAGTGAGATGCCAGCTCCTTTCATTCAGTCAGTAGCTTCAATCATTTCTGGGCGTTTTTCAATGGCAAAAATCAATGAATATTGTAAATGCACAAACAGTAATTTCTCCGCATTGCAAGGTGCAATTCTGAAATTTTTTGCTTTTTCCTGCTCCTCTTAGCATGATAAAGAAGATTCAAAGAGAGTGAGATGCCAGCTCCTTTCATTCAGTCAGTAGCTTCAAACATTTCTGGTATATGAATAACATGATGTTTTTCAATGGCAAAAATCAATGAATATTGTAAATGCACAAACAGTAATTTCTCCGCATTGCAAGGTGCAAGTCTGAAATTTTTTGCTTTTTCCTGCTCCTCTTAGCATGATAAAGAAGATTCAAAGAGAGTGAGATGCCAGCTACTTTCATTCAGTCAGTAGCTTCAATCATTTCTGGACGTTTTTCAATGGTAAAAATCAATGAATATTGTAAATGCACAAACAGTAATTTCTCCACATTGCAAGGTGCAATTCTGAAATTTTTTGCTTTTTCCTGCTCCTCTTAGCATGATAAAGAAGATTCAAAGAGAGTGAGATGCCAGCTCCTTTCATTCAGTCAGTAGCTTCAAACATTTCTGGTATATGAATAACATGATGTTTTTCAATGGCAAAAATCAATGAATATTGTAAATGCACAAACAGTAATTTCTCCGCATTGCAAGGTGCAATTCTGAAATTTTTTGCTTTTTCCTGCTCCTCTTAGCATGATAAAGAAGATTCAAAGAGAGTGAGATGCCAGCTCCTTTCATTCAGTCAGTAGCTTCAATCATTTCTGGATGTTTTTCAATGGCAAAAATCAATGAATATTGTAAATGCACAAACTGTAATTTCTCCGCATTGCAAGGTGCAATTCTGAAATTTTTTGCTTTTTCCTGCTCCTCTTAGCATAATAAAGAAGATTCAAAGAGAGTGAGATGCCAGCTCCTTTCATTCAGTCAGTAGCTTCAATCATTTCTGGACGTTTTTCAATGGCAAAAATCAATGAATATTGTAAATGCACAAACAGTAATTTCTCCGCATTGCAAGGTGCAATTCTGAAATTTTTTGCTTTTTCCTGCTCCTCTTAGCATGATAAAGAAGATTCAAAGAGAGTGAGATGCCAGCTCCTTTCATTCAGTCAGTACCTTCAATCATTTCTGGACGTTTTTCAATGGCAAAAATCAATGAATATTGTAAATGCACAAACAGTAATTTCTCCGCATTGCAAGGTGCAATTCTGAAATTTTTTGCTTTTTCCCGCTCCTCTTAGCATGATAAAGATTCAAAGAGAGTGAGGTGCCAGCTCCTTTCATTCAGTCAGTAGCTTCAAACATTTCTGGTATATGAATAACATGTTTTTCAATGGCAAAAATCAATGAATATTGTAAATGCACAAACAGTAATTTCTCCGCATTGCAAGGTGCAATTCTGAAATTTTTTGCTTTTTCCTGCTCCTCTTAGCATGATAAAGAAGATTCAAAGAGAGTGAGATGCCAGCTCCTTTCATTCAGTCAGTAGCTTCAAACATTTCTGGTATATGAATAACATGATGTTTTTCAATGGCAAAAATCAATGAATATTGTAAATGCACAAACAGTAATTTCTCCGCATTGCAAGGTGCAAGTCTGAAATTTTTTGCTTTTTCCTGCTCCTCTTAGCATGATAAAGAAGATTCAAAGAGAGTGAGATGCCAGCTACTTTCATTCAGTCAGTAGCTTCAATCATTTCTGGACCTTTTTCAATGGTAAAAATCAATGAATATTGTAAATGCACAAACAGTAATTTCTCCACATTGCAAGGTGCAATTCTGAAATTTTTTGCTTTTTCCTGCTCCTCTTAGCATGATAAAGAAGATTCAAAGAGAGTGAGATGCCAGCTCCTTTCATTCAGTCAGTAGCTTCAAACATTTCTGGTATATGAATAACATGATGTTTTTCAATGGCAAAAATCAATGAATATTGTAAATGCACAAACAGTAATTTCTCCGCATTGCAAGGTGCAATTCTGAAATTTTTTGCTTTTTCCTGCTCCTCTTAGCATGATAAAGAAGATTCAAAGAGAGTGAGATGCCAGCTCCTTTCATTCAGTCAGTAGCTTCAAACATTTCTGGTATATGAATAACATGATGTTTTTCAATGGCAAAAATCAATGAATATTGTAAATGCACAAACAGTAATTTCTCCGCATTGCAAGGTGCAATTCTGAAATTTTTTGCTTTTTCCTGCTCCTCTTAGCATGATAAAGAAGATTCAAAGAGAGTGAGATGCCAGCTCCTTTCATTCAGTCAGTAGCTTCAATCATTTCTGGATGTTTTTCAATGGCAAAAATCAATGAATATTGTAAATGCACAAACAGTAATTTCTCCGCATTGCAAGGTGCAATTCTGAAATTTTTTGCTTTTTCCTGCTCCTCTTAGCATGATAAAGAAGATTCAAAGAGAGTGAGATGTCAGCTCCTTTCATTCAGTCAGTAGCTTCAAACATTTCTGGTATATGAATAACATGATGTTTTTCAATGGCAAAAATCAATGAATTTTGTAAATGCACAAACAGTAATTTCTCCGCATTGCAAGGTGCAATTCTGAAATTTTTTGCTTTTTCCTGCTCCTCTTAGCATGATAAAGAAGATTCAAAGAGAGTGAGATGCCAGTTCCTTTCATTCAGTCAGTAGCTTCAATCATTTCTGGACGTTTTTCAATGGCAAAAATCAAGGAATATTGTAAATGCACAAACAGTAATTTCTCCGCATTGCAAGGTGCAATTCTGAAATTTTTTGCTTTTTCCTGCTCCTCTTAGCATGATAAAGAAGATTCAAAGAGAGTGAGATGCCAGCTCCTTTCATTCAGTCAGTATCTTCAATCATTTCTGGTATATGAATAACATGATGTTTTTCAATGGCAAAAATCAATGAATATTGTAAATGCACAAACAGTAATTTCTCCGCATTGCAAGGTGCAATTCTGAAATTTTTTGCTTTTTCCTGCTCCTCTTAGCATGATAAAGAAGATTCAAAGAGAGTGAGATGCCAGCTCCTTTCATTCAGTCAGTAGCTTCAATCATTTCTGGACGTTTTTCAAAGGCAAAAATCAATGAATATTGTAAATGCACAAACAGTAATTTCTCCGCATTGCAAGGTGCAATTATGAAATTTTTTGCTTTTTCCTGCTCCTCTTAGCATGATAAACAAGATTCAAAGAGAGTGAGATGCCAGCTCCTTTCATTCAGTCAGTAGCTTCAATCATTTCTGGACGTTTTTCAATGGCAAAAATCAATGAATATTGTAAATGCACAAACAGTAATTTCTCCGCATTGCAAGGTGCAATTCTGAAATTTTTTGCTTTTTCCTGCTCCTCTTAGCATGATAAAGAAGATTCAAAGAGAGTGAGATGCCAGCTCCTTTCATTCAGTCAGTAGCTTCAAACATTTCTGGTATATGAATAACATGATGTTTTTCAATGGCAAAAATCAATGAATATTGTAAATGCACAAACAGTAATTTCTCCGCATTGCAAGGTGCAAGTCTGAAATTTTTTGCTTTTTCCTGCTCCTCTTAGCATGATAAAGAAGATACAAAGAGAATGAGATGCCAGCTACTTTCATTCAGTCAGTAGCTTCAATCATTTCTGGATGTTTTTCAATGGTAAAAATCAATGAATATTGTAAATGCACAAACAGTAATTTCTCCACATTGCAAGGTGCAATTCTGAAATTTTTTGCTTTTTCCTGCTCCTCTTAGCATGATAAAGAAGATTCAAAGAGAGTGAGATGCCAGCTCCTTTCATTCAGTCAGTAGCTTCAAACATTTCTGGTATATGAATAACATGATGTTTTTCAATGGCAAAAATCAATGAATATTGTAAATGCACAAACATTAATTTCTCCGCATTTCAAGGTGCAATTCTGAAATTTTTTGCTTTTTCCTGCTCCTCTTAGCATGATAAAGAAGATTCAAAGAGAGTGAGATGCCAGCTCCTTTCATTCAGTCAGTAGCTTCAAACATTTCTGGTATATGAATAACATGATGTTTTTCAATGGCAAAAATCAATGAATATTGTAAATGCACAAACAGTAATTTCTCCGCATTGCAAGGTGCAATTCTGAAATTTTTTGCTTTTTCCTGCTCCTCTTAGCATGATAAAGAAGATTCAAAGAGAGTGAGATGCCAGCTCCTTTCATTCAGTCAGTAGCTTCAATCATTTCTGGATGTTTTTCAATGGCAAAAATCAATGAATATTGTAAATGCACAAACAGTAATTTCTCCGCATTGCAAGGTGCAATTCTGAAATTTTTTGCTTTTTCCTGCTCCTCTTAGCATGATAAAGAAGATTCAAAGAGAGTGAGATGTCAGCTCCTTTCATTCAGTCAGTAGCTTCAAACATTTCTGGTATATGAATAACATGATGTTTTTCAATGGCAAAAATCAATGAATTTTGTAAATGCACAAACAGTAATTTCTCCGCATTGCAAGGTGCAATTCTGAAATTTTTTGCTTTTTCCTGCTCCTCTTAGCATGATAAAGAAGATTCAAAGAGAGTGAGATGCCAGTTCCTTTCATTCAGTCAGTAGCTTCAATCATTTCTGGACGTTTTTCAATGGCAAAAATCAATGAATATTGTAAATGCACAAACAGTAATTTCTCCGCATTGCAAGGTGCAATTCTGAAATTTTTTGCTTTTTCCTGCTCCTCTTAGCATGATAAAGAAGATTCAAAGAGAGTGAGATGCCAGCTCCTTTCATTCAGTCAGTATCTTCAATCATTTCTGGTATATGAATAACATGATGTTTTTCAATGGCAAAAATCAATGAATATTGTAAATGCACAAACAGTAATTTCTCCGCATTGCAAGGTGCAATTCTGAAATTTTTTGCTTTTTCCTGCTCCTCTTAGCATGATAAAGAAGATTCAAAGAGAGTGAGATGCCAGCTCCTTTCATTCAGTCAGTAGCTTCAATCATTTCTGGACGTTTTTCAATGGCAAAAATCAATGAATATTGTAAATGCACAAACAGTAATTTCTCCGCATTGCAAGGTGCAATTCTGAAATTTTTTGCTTTTTCCTGCTCCTCTTAGCATGATAAACAAGATTCAAAGAGAGTGAGATGCCAGCTCCTTTCATTCAGTCAGTAGCTTCAATCATTTCTGGACGTTTTTCAATGGCAAAAATCAATGAATATTGTAAATGCACAAACAGTAATTTCTCCGCATTGCAAGGTGCAATTCTGAAATTTTTTGCTTTTTCCTGCTCCTCTTAGCATGATAAAGAAGATTCAAAGAGAGTGAGATGCCAGCTCCTTTCATTCAGTCAGTAGCTTCAAACATTTCTGGTATATGAATAACATGATGTTTTTCAATGGCAAAAATCAATGAATATTGTAAATGCACAAACAGTAATTTCTCCGCATTGCAAGGTGCAAGTCTGAAATGTTTTGCTTTTTCCTGCTCCTCTTAGCATGATAAAGAAGATACAAAGAGAGTGAGATGCCAGCTACTTTCATTCAGTCAGTAGCTTCAATCATTTCTGGATGTTTTTCAATGGTAAAAATCAATGAATATTGTAAATGCACAAACAGTAATTTCTCCACATTGCAAGGTGCAATTCTGAAATTTTTTGCTTTTTCCTGCTCCTCTTAGCATGATAAAGAAGATTCAAAGAGAGTGAGATGCCAGCTCCTTTCATTCAGTCAGTAGCTTCAAACATTTCTGGTATATGAATAACATGATGTTTTTCAATGGCAAAAATCAATGAATATTGTAAATGCACAAACAGTAATTTCTCTGCATTGCAAGGTGCAATTCTGAAATTTTTTGCTTTTTCCTGCTCCTCTTAGCATGATAAAGAAGATTCAAAGAGAGTGAGATGCCAGCTACTTTCATTCAGTCAGTAGCTTCAATCATTTCTGGATGTTTTTCAATGGTAAAAATCAATGAATATTGTAAATGCACAAACAGTAATTTCTCCACATTGCAAGGTGCAATTCTGAAATTTTTTGCTTTTTCCTGCTCCTCTTAGCATGATAAAGAAGATTCAAAGAGAGTGAGATGCCAGCTCCTTTCATTCAGTCAGTAGCTTCAAACATTTCTGGTATATGAATAACATGATGTTTTTCAATGGCAAAAATCAATGAATATTGTAAATGCACAAACAGTAATTTCTCCGCATTGCAAGGTGCAATTCTGAAATTTTTTGCTTTTTCCTGCTCCTCTTAGCATGATAAAGAAGATTCAAAGAGAGTGAGATGCCAGCTCCTTTCATTCAGTCAGTAGCTTCAAACATTTCTGGTATATGAATAACATGATGTTTTTCAATGGCAAAAATCAATGAATATTGTAAATGCACAAACAGTAATTTCTCCGCATTGCAAGGTGCAATTCTGAAATTTTTTGCTTTTTCCTGCTCCTCTTAGCATGATAAAGAATATTCAAAGAGAGTGAGATGCCAGCTCCTTTCATTCAGTCAGTAGCTTCAATCATTTCTGGATGTTTTTCAATGGCAAAAATCAATGAATATTGTAAATGCACAAACTGTAATTTCTCCGCATTGCAAGGTGCAATTCTGAAATTTTTTGTTTTTTCCTGCTCCTCTTAGCATGATAAAGAAGATTCAAAGAGAGTGAGATGCCAGCTCCTTTCATTCAGTCAGTAGCTTCAATCATTTCTGGACGTTTTTCAATGGCAAAAATCAATGAATATTGTAAATGCACAAACAGTAATTTCTCCGCATTGCAAGGTGCAATTCTGAAATTTTTTGCTTTTTCCTGCTCCTCTTAGCATGATAAAGAAGATTCAAAGAGAGTGAGATGCCAGCTCCTTTCATTCAGTCAGTACCTTCAATCATTTCTGGATGTTTTTCAATGGCAAAAATCAATGAATATTGTAAATGCACAAACAGTAATTTCTCCGCATTGCAAGGTGCAATTCTGAAATTTTTTGCTTTTTCCCGCTCCTCTTAGCATGATAAAGAAGATTCAAAGAGAGTGAGGTGCCAGCTCCTTTCATTCAGTCAGTAGCTTCAAACATTTCTGGTATATGAATAACATGTTTTTCAATGGCAAAAATCAATGAATATTGTAAATGCACAAACAGTAATTTCTCCGCATTGCAAGGTGCAATTCTGAAATTTTTTGATTTTTCCTGCTCCTCTTAGCATGATAAAGAAGATTCAAAGAGAGTGAGATGCCAGCTCCTTTCATTCAGTCAGTAGCTTCAATCATTTCTGGACGTTTTTCAATGGCAAAAATCAATGAATATTGTAAATGCACAAACAGTAATTTCTCCGCATTGCAAGGTGCAATTCTGAAATTTTTTGCTTTTTCCTGCTCCTCTTAGCATGATAAAGAAGATTCAAAGAGAGTGAGATGCCAGCTCCTTTCATTCAGTCAGTAGCTTCAAACATTTCTGGTATATGAATAACATGATGTTTTTCAATGGCAAAAATCAATGAATATTGTAAATGCACAAACAGTAATTTCTCCGCATTGCAAGGTGCAATTCTGAAATTTTTTGCTTTTTCCTGCTCCTCTTAGCATGATAAAGAAGATTCAAAGAGAGTGAGATGCCAGCTCCTTTCATTCAGTCAGTAGCTTCAAACATTTCTGGTATATGAATAACATGATGTTTTTCAATGGCAAAAATCAATGAATATTGTAAATGCACAAACAGTAATTTCTCCGCATTGCAAGGTGCAATTCTGAAATTTTTTGCTTTTTCCTGCTCCTCTTAGCATGATAAAGAATATTCAAAGAGAGTGAGATGCCAGCTCCTTTCATTCAGTCAGTAGCTTCAATCATTTCTGGATGTTTTTCAATGGCAAAAATCAATGAATATTGTAAATGCACAAACTGTAATTTCTCCGCATTGCAAGGTGCAATTCTGAAATTTTTTGTTTTTTCCTGCTCCTCTTAGCATGATAAAGAAGATTCAAAGAGAGTGAGATGCCAGCTCCTTTCATTCAGTCAGTAGCTTCAATCATTTCTGGACGTTTTTCAATGGCAAAAATCAATGAATATTGTAAATGCACAAACAGTAATTTCTCCGCATTGCAAGGTGCAATTCTGAAATTTTTTGCTTTTTCCTGCTCCTCTTAGCATGATAAAGAAGATTCAAAGAGAGTGAGATGCCAGCTCCTTTCATTCAGTCAGTACCTTCAATCATTTCTGGATGTTTTTCAATGGCAAAAATCAATGAATATTGTAAATGCACAAACAGTAATTTCTCCGCATTGCAAGGTGCAATTCTGAAATTTTTTGCTTTTTCCCGCTCCTCTTAGCATGATAAAGAAGATTCAAAGAGAGTGAGGTGCCAGCTCCTTTCATTCAGTCAGTAGCTTCAAACATTTCTGGTATATGAATAACATGTTTTTCAATGGCAAAAATCAATGAATATTGTAAATGCACAAACAGTAATTTCTCCGCATTGCAAGGTGCAATTCTGAAATTTTTTGATTTTTCCTGCTCCTCTTAGCATGATAAAGAAGATTCAAAGAGAGTGAGATGCCAGCTCCTTTCATTCAGTCAGTAGCTTCAATCATTTCTGGACGTTTTTCAATGGCAAAAATCAATGAATATTGTAAATGCACAAACAGTAATTTCTCCGCATTGCAAGGTGCAATTCTGAAATTTTTTGCTTTTTCCTGCTCCTCTTAGCATGATAAAGAAGATTCAAAGAGAGTGAGATGCCAGCTCCTTTCATTCAGTCAGTAGCTTCAATCATTTCTGGACGTTTTTCAATGGCAAAAATCAATGAATATTGTAAATGCACAAACAGTAATTTCTCCGCATTGCAAGGTGCAATTCTGAAATTTTTTGCTTTTTCCTGCTCCTCTTAGCATGATAAAGAAGATTCAAAGAGAGTGAGATGCCAGCTCCTTTCATTCAGTCAGTAGCTTCAAACATTTCTGGTATATGAATAACATGATGTTTTTCAATGGCAAAAATCAATGAATATTGTAAATGCACAAACAGTAATTTCTCCGCATTGCAAGGTGCAAGTCTGAAATTTTTTGCTTTTTCCTGCTCCTCTTAGCATGGTAAAGAAGATTCAAAGAGAGTGAGATGCCAGCTACTTTCATTCAGTCAGTAGCTTCAATCATTTCTGGACGTTTTTCAATGGTAAAAATCAATGAATATTGTAAATGCACAAACAGTAATTTCTCCACATTGCAAGGTGCAATTCTGAAATTTTTTGCTTTTTCCTGCTCCTCTTAGCATGATAAAGAAGATTCAAAGAGAGTGAGATGCCAGCTCCTTTCATTCAGTCAGTAGCTTCAAACATTTCTGGTATATGAAGAACATGATGTTTTTCAATGGCAAAAATCAATGAATATTGTAAATGCACAAACAGTAATTTCTCCGCATTGCAAGGTGCAATTCTGAAATTTTTTGCTTTTTCCTGCTCCTCTTAGCATGATAAAGAAGATTCAAAGAGAGTGAGATGCCAGCTCCTTTCATTCAGTCAGTAGCTTCAAACATTTCTGGTATATGAATAACATGATGTTTTTCAATGGCAAAAATCAATGAATATTGTAAATGCACAAACAGTAATTTCTCCGCATTGCAAGGTGCAATTCTGAAATTTTTTGCTTTTTCCTGCTCCTCTTAGCATGATAAAGAAGATTCAAAGAGAGTGAGATGCCAGCTCCTTTCATTCAGTCAGTAGCTTCAATCATTTCTGGACGTTTTTCAATGGCAAAAATCAATGAATATTGTAAATGCACAAACAGTAATTTCTCCGCATTGCAAGGTGCAATTCTGAAATTTTTTGCTTTTTCCTGCTCCTCTTAGCATGATAAAGAAGATTCAAAGAGAGTGAGATGCCAGCTCCTTTCATTCAGTCAGTAGCTTCAATCATTTCTGGACGTTTTTCAATGGCAAAAATCAATGAATATTGTAAATGCACAAACAGTAATTTCTCCGCATTGCAAGGTGCAATTCTGAAATTTTTTGCTTTTTCCTGCTCCTCTTAACATGATAAAGAAGATTCAAAGAGAGTGAGATGCCAGCTCCTTTCATTCAGTCAGTAGCTTCAATCATTTCTGGACGTTTTTCAATGGCAAAAATCAATGAATATTGTAAATGCACAAACAGTAATTTCTCCGCATTGCAAGGTGCAATTCTGAAATTTTTTGCTTTTTCCTGCTCCTCTTAGCATGATAAAGAAGATTCAAAGAGAGTGAGATGCCAGCTCCTTTCATTCAGTCAGTAGCTTCAATCATTTCTGGACGTTTTTCAATGGCAAAAATCAATGAATATTGTAAATGCACAAACAGTAATTTCTCCGCATTGCAAGGTGCAATTCTGAAATTTTTTGCTTTTTCCTGCTCCTCTTAGCATGACAAAGAAGATTCAAAGAGAGTAAGATGCCAGCTCCTTTCATTCAGTCAGTAGCTTCAATCATTTCTGGTATATGAATAACATGATGTTTTTCAATGGCAAAAATCAATGAATATTGTAAATGCACAAACAGTAATTTCTCCGCATTGCAAGGTGCAATTCTGAAATTTTTTGCTTTTTCCTGCTCCTCTTAGCATGATAAAGAAGATTCAAAGAGAGTGAGATGCCAGCTCCTTTCATTCAGTCAGTAGCTTCAATCATTTCTGGACGTTTTTCAATGGCAAAAATCAATGAATATTGTAAATGCACAAACAGTAATTTCTCCGCATTGCAAGGTGCAATTCTGAAATTTTTTGCTTTTTCCTGCTCCTCTTAGCATGATAAAGAAGATTCAAAGAGAGTGAGATGCCAGCTCCTTTCATTCAGTCAGTAGCTTCAATCATTTCTGGACGTTTTTCAATGGCAAAAATCAATGAATATTGTAAATGCACAAACAGTAATTTCTCCGCATTGCAAGGTGCAATTCTGAAATTTTTTGCTTTTTCCTGCTCCTCTTAGCATGATAAAGAAGATTCAAAGAGAGTGAGATGCCAGCTCCTTTCATTCAGTCAGTAGCTTCAAACATTTCTTGTATATGAATAACATGATGTTTTTCAATGGCAAAAATCAATGAATATTGTAAAAGCACAAACAGTAATTTCTCCGCATTGCAAGGTGCAATTCTGAAATTTTTTGCTTTTTCCTGCTCCTCTTAGCATGATAAAGAAGATTCAAAGAGAGTGAGATGCCAGCTCCTTTCATTCAGTCAGTAGCTTCAATCATTTCTGGACGTTTTTCAATGGCAAAAATCAATGAATATTGTAAATGCACAAACAGTAATTTCTCCGCATTGCAAGGTGCAATTCTGAAATTTTTTGCTTTTTCCTGCTCCTCTTAGCATGATAAAGAAGATTCAAAGAGAGTGAGATGCCAGCTCCTTTCATTCAGTCAGTAGCTTCAATCATTTCTGGTATATGAATAACATGATGTTTTTCAATGGCAAAAATCAATGAATATTGTAAATGCACAAACAGTAATTTCTCCGCATTGCAAGTTGCAATTCTGAAATTTTTTGCTTTTTCCTGCTCCTCTTAGCATGATAAAGAAGATTCAAAGAGAGTGAGATGCCAGCTCCTTTCATTCAGTCAGTAGCTTCAATCATTTCTGGACGTTTTTCAATGGCAAAAATCAATGAATATTGTAAATGCACAAACAGTAATTTCTCCGCATTGCAAGGTGCAATTCTGAAATTTTTTGCTTTTTCCTGCTCCTCTTAGCATGATAAAGAAGATTCAAAGAGAGTGAGATGCCAGCTCCTTTCATTCAGTCAGTAGCTTCAATCATTTCTGGACGTTTTTCAATGGCAAAAATCAATGAATATTGTAAATGCACAAACAGTAATTTCTCCGCATTGCAAGGTGCAATTCTGAAATTTTTTGCTTTTTCCTGCTCCTCTTAGCATGATAAAGAAGATTCAAAGAGAGTTAGATGCCAGCTCCTTTCATTCAGTCAGTAGCTTCAAACATTTCTGGTATATGAATAACATGATGTTTTTCAATGGCAAAAATCAATGAATATTGTAAAAGCACAAACAGTAATTTCTCCGCATTGCAAGGTGCAATTCTGAAATTTTTTGCTTTTTCCTGCTCCTCTTAGCATGATAAAGAAGATTCAAAGAGAGTGAGATGCCAGCTCCTTTCATTCAGTCAGTAGCTTCAATCATTTCTGGACGTTTTTCAATGGCAAAAATCAATGAATATTGTAAATGCACAAACAGTAATTTCTCCGCATTGCAAGGTGCAATTCTGAAATTTTTTGCTTTTTCCTGCTCCTCTTAGCATGATAAAGAAGATTCAAAGAGAGTGAGATGCCAGCTCCTTTCATTCAGTCAGTACCTTCAATCATTTCTGGATGTTTTTCAATGGCAAAAATCAATGAATATTGTAAATGCACAAACAGTAATTTCTCCGCATTGCAAGGTGCAATTCTGAAATTTTTTGCTTTTTCCCGCTCCTCTTAGCATGATAAAGAAGATTCAAAGAGAGTGAGGTGCCAGCTCCTTTCATTCAGTCAGTAGCTTCAAACATTTCTGGTATATGAATAACATGTTTTTCAATGGCAAAAATCAATGAATATTGTAAATGCACAAACAGTAATTTCTCCGCATTGCAAGGTGCAATTCTGAAATTTTTTGATTTTTCCTGCTCCTCTTAGCATGATAAAGAAGATTCAAAGAGAGTGAGATGCCAGCTCCTTTCATTCAGTCAGTAGCTTCAATCATTTCTGGACGTTTTTCAATGGCAAAAATCAATGAATATTGTAAATGCACAAACAGTAATTTCTCCGCATTGCAAGGTGCAATTCTGAAATTTTTTGCTTTTTCCTGCTCCTCTTAGCATGATAAAGAAGATTCAAAGAGAGTGAGATGCCAGCTCCTTTCATTCAGTCAGTAGCTTCAATCATTTCTGGACGTTTTTCAATGGGAAAAATCAATGAATATTGTAAATGCACAAACAGTAATTTCTCCGCATTGCAAGGTGCAATTCTGAAATTTTTTGCTTTTTCCTGCTCCTCTTAGCATGATAAAGAAGATTCAAAGAGAGTGAGATGCCAGCTCCTTTCATTCAGTCAGTAGCTTCAAACATTTCTGGTATATGAATAACAAGTTGTTTTTCAATGGCAAAAATCAATGAATATTGTAAATGCACAAACAGTAATTTCTCCGCATTGCAAGGTGCAAGTCTGAAATTTTTTGCTTTTTCCTGCTCCTCTTAGCATGGTAAAGAAGATTCAAAGAGAGTGAGATGCCAGCTACTTTCATTCAGTCAGTAGCTTCAATCATTTCTGGACGTTTTTCAATGGTAAAAATCAATGAATATTGTAAATGCACAAACAGTAATTTCTCCACATTGCAAGGTGCAATTCTGAAATTTTTTGCTTTTTCCTGCTCCTCTTAGCATGATAAAGAAGATTCAAAGAGAGTGAGATGCCAGCTCCTTTCATTCAGTCAGTAGCTTCAAACATTTCTGGTATATGAATAACATGATGTTTTTCAATGGCAAAAATCAATGAATATTGTAAATGCACAAACAGTAATTTCTCCGCATTGCAAGGTGCAATTCTGAAATTTTTTGCTTTTTCCTGCTCCTCTTAGCATGATAAAGAAGATTCAAAGAGAGTGAGATGCCAGCTCCTTTCATTCAGTCAGTAGCTTCAAACATTTCTGGTATATGAATAACATGATGTTTTTCAATGGCAAAAATCAATGAATATTGTAAATGCACAAACAGTAATTTCTCCGCATTGCAAGGTGCAATTCTGAAATTTTTTGCTTTTTCCTGCTCCTCTTAGCATGATAAAGAAGATTCAAAGAGAGTGAGATGCCAGCTCCTTTCATTCAGTCAGTAGCTTCAATCATTTCTGGACGTTTTTCAATGGCAAAAATCAATGAATATTGTAAATGCACAAACAGTAATTTCTCCGCATTGCAAGGTGCAATTCTGAAATTTTTTGCTTTTTCCTGCTCCTCTTAGCATGATAAAGAAGATTCAAAGAGAGTGAGATGCCAGCTCCTTTCATTCAGTCAGTAGCTTCAATCATTTCTGGACGTTATTCAATGGCAAAAATCAATGAATATTGTAAATGCACAAACAGTAATTTCTCCGCATTGCAAGGTGCAATTCTGAAATTTTTTGCTTTTTCCTGCTCCTGTTAGCATGACAAAGAAGATTCAAAGAGAGTAAGATGCCAGCTCCTTTCATTCAGTCAGTAGCTTCAATCATTTCTGGTATATGAATAACATGATGTTTTTCAATGGCAAAAATCAATGAATATTGTAAATGCACAAACAGTAATTTCTCCGCATTGCAAGGTGCAATTCTGAAATTTTTTGCTTTTTCCTGCTCCTCTTAGCATGATAAAGAAGATTCAAAGAGAGTGAGATGCCAGCTCCTTTCATTCAGTCAGTAGCTTCAATCATTTCTGGACGTTTTTCAATGGCAAAAATCAATGAATATTGTAAATGCACAAACAGTAATTTCTCCGCATTGCAAGGTGCAATTCTGAAATTTTTTGCTTTTTCCTGCTCCTCTTAGCATGATAAAGAAGATTCAAAGAGAGTGAGATGCCAGCTCCTTTCATTCAGTCAGTAGCTTCAATCATTTCTGGACGTTTTTCAATGGCAAAAATCTATGAATATTGTAAATGCACAAACAGTAATTTCTCCGCATTGCAAGGTGCAATTCTGAAATTTTTTGCTTTTTCCTGCTCCTCTTAGCATGATAAAGAAGATTCAAAGAGAGTGAGATGCCAGCTCCTTTCATTCAGTCAGTAGCTTCAAACATTTCTTGTATATGAATAACATGATGTTTTTCAATGGCAAAAATCAATGAATATTGTAAAAGCACAAACAGTAATTTCTCCGCATTGCAAGGTGCAATTCTGAAATTTTTTGCTTTTTCCTGCTCCTCTTAGCATGATAAAGAAGATTCAAAGAGAGTGAGATGCCAGCTCCTTTCATTCAGTCAGTAGCTTCAATCATTTCTGGTATATGAATAACATGATGTTTTTCAATGGCAAAAATCAATGAATATTGTAAATGCACAAACAGTAATTTCTCCGCATTGCAAGTTGCAATTCTGAAATGTTTTGCTTTTTCCTGCTCCTCTTAGCATGATAAAGAAGATTCAAAGAGAGTGAGATGCCAGCTCCTTTCATTCAGTCAGTAGCTTCAAACATTTCTGGTATATGAATAACATGATGTTTTTCAATGGCAAAAATCAATGAATATTGTAAATGCACAAACAGTAATTTCTCCGCATTGCAAGGTGCAATTCTGAAATTTTTTGCTTTTTCCTGCTCCTCTTAGCATGATAAAGAAGATTCAAAGAGAGTGAGATGCCAGTTCCTTTCATTCAGTCAGTAGCTTCAATCATTTCTGGACGTTTTTCAATGGCAAAAATCAATGAATATTGTAAATGCACAAACAGTAATTTCTCCGCATTGCAAGGTGCAATTCTGAAATTTTTTGCTTTTTCCTGCTCCTCTTAGCATGATAAAGAAGATTCAAAGAGAGTTAGATGCCAGCTCCTTTCATTCAGTCAGTAGCTTCAAACATTTCTGGTATATGAATAACATGATGTTTTTCAATGGCAAAAATCAATGAATATTGTAAAAGCACAAACAGTAATTTCTCCGCATTGCAAGGTGCAATTCTGAAATTTTTTGCTTTTTCCTGCTCCTCTTAGCATGATAAAGAAGATTCAAAGAGAGTGAGATGCCAGCTCCTTTCATTCAGTCAGTAGCTTCAATCATTTCTGGACGTTTTTCAATGGCAAAAATCAATGAATATTGTAAATGCACAAACAGTAATTTCTCCGCATTGCAAGGTGCAATTCTGAAATTTTTTGCTTTTTCCTGCTCCTCTTAGCATGATAAAGAAGATTCAAAGAGAGTGAGATGCCAGCTCCTTTCATTCAGTCAGTAGCTTCAATCATTTCTGGACGTTTTTCAATGGCAAAAATCAATGAATATTGTAAATGCACAAACAGTAATTTTTCCGCATTGCAAGGTGCAATTCTGAAATTTTTTGCTTATTCCTGCTCCTCTTAGCATGATAAAGAAGATTCAAAGAGAGTGAGGTGCCAGCTCCTTTCATTCAGTCAGTAGCTTCAAACATTTCTGGTATATGAATAACGTTTTTCAATGGCAAAAATCAATGAATATTGTAAATGCACAAACAGTTATTTCTCCGCATTGCAAGGTGCAATTCTGAAATTTTTTGCTTTTTCCTGCTCCTCTTAGCATGATAAAGAAGATTCAAAGAGAGTGAGATGCCAGCTCCTTTCATTCAGTCAGTAGCTTCAATCATTTCTGGACGTTTTTCAATGGCAAAAATCAATGAATATTGTAAATGCACAAACAGTAATTTCTCCGCATTGCAAGGTGCAATTCTGAAATTTTTTGCTTTTTCCTGCTCCTCTTAGCATGATAAAGAAGATTCAAAGAGAGTGAGATGCCAGCTCCTTTCATTCAGTCAGTAGCTTCAATCATTTCTGGACGTTTTTCAATGGCAAAAATCAATGAATATTGTAAATGCACAAACAGTAATTTCTCCGCATTGCAAGGTGCAATTCTGAAATTTTTTGCTTTTTCCTGCTCCTCTTAGCATGATAAAGAAGATTCAAAGAGAGTGAGATGCCAGCTCCTTTCATTCAGTCAGTAGCTTCAATCATTTCTGGACGGTTTTCGATGGCAAAAATCAATGAATATTGTAAATGCACAAACAGTAATTTCTCCGCATTGCAAGGTGCAATTCTGAAATTTTTGCTTTTTCCTGCTCCTCTTAGCATGATAAAGAAGATTCAAAGAGAGTGAGGTGCCAGCTCCTTTCATTCAGTCAGTAGCTTCAAACATTTCTGGTATATGAATAACATGTTTTTCAATGGCAAAAATCAATGAATATTGTAAATGCACAAACAGTAATTTCTCCGCATTGCAAGGAGCAATTCTGAAATTTTTTGCTTTTTCCTGCTCCTCTTAGCATGATAAAGAAGATTCAAAGAGAGTGAGATGCCAGCTCCTTTCATTCAGTCAGTAGCTTCAATCATTTCTGGACGTTTTTCAATGGCAAAAATCAATGAATATTGTAAATGCACAAACTGTAATTTCTCCGCATTGCAAGGTGCAATTCTGAAATTTTTTGCTTTTTCCTGCTCCTCTTAGCATGATAAAGAAGATTCAAAGAGAGTGAGATGCCAGCTCTTTTCATTCAGTCAGTAGCTTCAATCATTTCTGGACGTTTTTCAATGGCAAAAATCAATGAATATTGTAAATGCACAAACAGTAATTTCTCCGCATTGCAAGGTGCAATTCTGAAATTTTTTGCTTTTTCCTGCTCCTCTTAGCATGATAAAGAAGATTCAAAGAGAGTGAGATGCCAGCTCCTTTCATTCAATCAGTAGCTTCAAACATTTCTGGTATATGAATAACATGATGTTTTTCAATGGCAAAAATCAATGAATATTGTAAATGCACAAACAGTAATTTCTCCGCATTGCAAGGTGCAATTCTGAAATTTTTTGCTTTTTCCTGCTCCTCTTAGCATGATAAAGAAGATTCAAAGAGAGTGAGATGCCAGCTCCTTTCATTCAGTCAGTAGCTTCAATCATTTCTGGACGTTTTTCAATGGCAAAAATCAATGAATATTGTAAATGCACAAACAGTAATTTCTCCGCATTGCAAGGTGCAATTCTGAAATTTTTTGCTTTTTCCTGCTCCTCTTAGCATGATAAAGAAGATTCAAAGAGAGTGAGATGCCAGCTCCTTAGATTCAGTCAGTAGCTTCAATCATTTCTGGTAAATGAATAACATGATGTTTTTCAATGGCAAAAATCAATGAATTTTGTAAATGCACAAACAGTAATTTCTCCGCATTGCAAGGCGCAATTCTGAAATTTTTTGCTTTTTCCTGCTCCTCTTAGCATGATAAAGAAGATTCAAAGAGAGTGAGATGCCAGCTCCTTTCAATCAGTCAGTAGCTTCAATCATTTCTGGACGTTTTTCAATGGCAAAAATCAATGAATATTGTAAATGCACAAACAGTAATTTCTCCGCATTGCAAGGTGCAATTCTGAAATTTTTTGCTTTTTCCTGCTCCTCTTAGCATGATAAAGAAGATTCAAAGAGAGTGAGATGCCAGCTCCTTTCATTCAGTCAGTAGCTTCAATCATTTCTGGACGTTTTTCAATGGCAAAAATCAATGAATATTGTAAATGCACAAACAGTAATTTTTCCGCATTGCAAGGTGCAATTCTGAAATTTTTTGCTTATTCCTGCTCCTCTTAGCATGATAAAGAAGATTCAAAGAGAGTGAGATGCCAGCTCCTTTCATTCAGTCAGTAGCTTCAAACATTTCTGGTATATGAATAACGTTTTTCAATGGCAAAAATCAATGAATATTGTAAATGCACAAACAGTTATTTCCCTTCATTGCAAGGTGCAATTCTGAAATTTTTTGCTTTTTCCTGCTCCTCTTAGCATGATAAAGAAGATTCAAAGAGAGTGAGATGCCAGCTCCTTTCATTCAGTCAGTAGCTTCAATCATTTCTGGACGTTTTTCAATGGCAAAAATCAATGAATATTGTAAATGCACAAACAGTAATTTCTCCGCATTGCAAGGTGCAATTCTGAAATTTTTTGCTTTTTCCTGCTCCTCTTAGCATGATAAAGAAGATTCAAAGAGAGTGAGATGCCAGCTCCTTTCATTCAGTCAGTAGCTTCAATCATTTCTGGACGTTTTTCAATGGCAAAAATCAATGAATATTGTAAATGCACAAACAGTAATTTCTCCGCATTGCAAGGTGCAATTCTGAAATTTTTGCTTTTTCCTGCTCCTCTTAGCATGATAAAGAAGATTCAAAGAGAGTGAGGTGCCAGCTCCTTTCATTCAGTCAGTAGCTTCAAACATTTCTGGTATATGAATAACATGTTTTTCAATGGCAAAAATCAATGAATATTGTAAATGCACAAACAGTAATTTCTCCGCATTGCAAGGAGCAATTCTGAAATTTTTTGCTTTTTCCTGCTCCTGTTAGCATGATAAAGAAGATTCAAAGAGAGTGAGATGCCAGCTCCTTTCATTCAGTCAGTAGCTTCAATCATTTCTGGACGTTTTTCAATGGCAAAAATCAATGAATATTGTAAATGCACAAACTATAATTTCTCCGCATTGCAAGGTGCAATTCTGAAATTTTTTGCTTTTTCCTGCTCCTCTTAGCATGATAAAGAAGATTCAAAGAGAGTGAGATGCCAGCTCTTTTCATTCAGTCAGTAGCTTCAATCATTTCTGGACGTTTTTCAATGGCAAAAATCAATGAATATTGTAAATGCACAAACAGTAATTTCTCCGCATTGCAAGGTGCAATTCTGAAATTTTTTGCTTTTTCCTGCTCCTCTTAGCATGATAAAGAAGATTCAAAGAGAGTGAGATGCCAGCTCCTTTCATTCAATCAGTAGCTTCAAACATTTCTGGTATATGAATAACGATGTTTTTCAATGGCAAAAATCAATGAATATTGTAAATGCACAAACAGTAATTTCTCCGCATTGCAAGGTGCAATTCTGAAATTTTTTGCTTTTTCCTGCTCCTCTTAGCATGATAAAGAAGATTCAAAGAGAGTGAGATGCCAGCTCCTTTCATTCAGTCAGTAGCTTCAATCATTTCTGGACGTTTTTCAATGGCAAAAATAAATGAATATTGTAAATGCACAAACAGTAATTTCTCCGCATTGCAAGGTGCAATTCTGAAATTTTTTGCTTTTTCCTGCTCCTCTTAGCATGATAAAGAAGATTCAACGAGAGTGAGGTGCCAGCTCCTTTCATTCAGTCAGTAGCTTCAAACATTTCTGGTATATGAATAACATGTTTTTCAATGGCAAAAATCAATGAATATTGTAAATGCACAAACTGTAATTTCTTCGCATTGCAAGGTGCAATTCTGAAATTTTTTGCTTTTTCCTGCTCCTCTTAGCATGATAAAGAAAATTCAAAGAGAGTGAGATGCCAGCTCCTTTCATTCAGTCAGTAGCTTCAATCATTTCTGGACGTTTTTCAATGGCAAAAATCAATGAATATTGTAAATGCACAAACAGTAATTTCTCCGCATTGCAAGGTGCAATTCTGAAATTTTTTGCTTTTTCCTGCTCCTCTTAGCATGATAAAGAAGATTCAAAGAGAGTGAGATGCCAGCTCCTTTCATTCAGTCAGTAGCTTCAATCATTTCTGGACGTTTTTCAATGGCAAAAATCAATGAATATTGTAAATGCACAAACTGTAATTTCTCCGCATTGTAAGGTGCAATTCTGAAATTTTTTGCTTTTTCCTGCTCCTCTTAGCATGATAAAGAAGATTCAAAGAGAGTGAGATGCCAGCTCCTTTCATTCAGTCAGTAGCTTCAATCATTTCTGGACGTTTTTCAATGGCAAAAATCAATGAATATTGTAAATGCACAAACAGTAATTTCTCCGCATTGCAAGGTGCAATTCTGAAATTTTTTGCTTTTTCCTGCTCCCCTTAGCATGATAAAGAAGATTCAAAGAGAGTGAGATGCCAGCTCCTTTCATTCAGTCAGTAGCTTCAATCATTTCTGGACGTTTTTCAATGGCAAAAATCAATGAATATTGTAAATGCACAAACAGAAATTTCTCCGCATTGCAAGGTGCAATTCTGAAATTTTTTGCTTTTTCCTGCTCCTCTTAGCATGATAAAGAAGATTCAAAGAGAGTGAGATGCCAGCTCCTTTCATTCAGTCAGTAGCTTCAAACATTTCTGGAATATGAATAACATGATGTTTTTCAATGGCAAAAATCAATGAATATTGTAAATGCACAAACAGTAATTTCTCCGCATTGCAAGGTGCAATTCTGAAATTTTTTGCTTTTTCCTGCTCCTCTTAGCATGATAAAGAAGATTCAAAGAGAGTGAGATGCCAGCTCCTTTCGTTCAGTCAGTAGCTTCAATCATTTCTGGACGTTTTTCAATGGCAAAAATCATTGAATATTGTAAATGCACAAACAGTAATTTCTCCGCATTGCAAGGTGCAATTCTGAAATTTTTTACATTTTCCTGCTCCTCTTAGCATGATAAAGAAGATTCAAAGAGAGTGAGATGCCAGCTCCTTTCATTCAGTCAGTAGCTTCAATCATTTCTGGTATATGAATAACATGATGTTTTTCAATGGCAAAAATCAATGAATATTGTAAATGCACAAACAGTAATTTCTCCGCATTGCAAGGTGCAATTCTGAAATTTTTTGCTTTTTCCTGCTCCTCTTAGCATGATAAAGAAGATTCAAAGAGAGTGAGATGCCAGCTCCTTTCATTCAGTCAGTAGCTTCAATCATTTCTGGACGTTTTTCAATGGCAAAAATCAATGAATATTGTAAATGCACAAACAGTAATTTCTCCGCATTGCAAGGTGCAATTCTGAAATTTTTTGCTTTTTCCTGCTCCTCTTAGCATGATAAAGAAGATTCAAAGAGAGTGAGGTGCCAGCTCCTTTCATTCAGTCAGTAGCTTCAAACATTTCTGGTATATGAATAACATGTTTTTCAATGGCAAAAATCAATGAATATTGTAAATGCACAAACAGTAATTTCTCCGCATTGCAAGGAGCAATTCTGAAATTTTTTGCTTTTTCCTGCTCCTCTTAGCATGATAAAGAAGATTCAAAGAGAGTGAGATTCCAGCTCCTTTCATTCAGTCAGTAGCTTCAATCATTTCTGGACGTTTTTCAATGGCAAAAATCAATGAATATTGTAAATGCACAAACTGTAATTTCTCCGCATTGCAAGGTGCAATTCTGAAATTTTTTGCTTTTTCCTGCTCCTCTTAGCATGATAAAGAAGATTCAAAGAGAGTGAGATGCCAGCTCCTTTCATTCAGTCAGTAGCTTCAATCATTTCTGGACGTTTTTCAATGGCAAAAATCAATGAATATTGTAAATGCACAAACAGTAATTTCTCCGCATTGCAAGGTGCAATTCTGAAATTTTTTGCTTTTTCCTGCTCCTCTTAGCATGATAAAGAAGATTCAAAGAGAGTGAGATGCCAGCTCCTTTCATTCAGTCAGTAGCTTCAAACATTTCTGGTATATGAATAACATGATGTTTTTCAATGGCAAAAATTAATGAATATTGTAAATGCACAAACAGTAATTTCTCGGCATTGCAAGGTGCAATTCTGAAATTTTTTGCTTTTTCCAGCTCCTCTTAGCATGATAAAGAAGATTCAAAGAGAGTGAGATGCCAGCTCCTTTCATTCAGTCAGTAGCTTCAATCATTTCTGGACGTTTTTCAATGGCAAAAATCAATGAATATTGTAAATGCACAAACAGTAATTTCTCCGCATTGCAAGGTGCAATTCTGAAATTTTTTGCTTTATCCTGCTCCTCTTAGCATGATAAAGAAGATTCAAAGAGAGTGAGGTGCCAGCTCCTTTCATTCAGTCAGTAGCTTCAAACATTTCTGGTATATGAATAACATGTTTTTCAATGGCAAAAATCAATGAATATTGTAAATGCACAAACAGTAATTTCTCCGCATTGCAAGGTGCAATTCTGAAATTTTTTGCTTTTTCCTGCTCCTCTTAGCATGATAAAGAAAATTCAAAGAGAGTGAGATGCCAGCTCCTTTCATTCAGTCAGTAGCTTCAATCATTTCTGGACGTTTTTTAATGGCAAAAATCAATGAATATTGTAAATGCACAAACAGTAATTTCTCCGCATTGCAAGGTGCAATTCTGAAATTTTTTGCTTTTTCCTGCTCCTCTTAGCATGATAAAGAAGATTCAAAGAGAGTGAGATGCCAGCTCCTTTCATTCAGTCAGTAGCTTCAATCATTTCTGGACGTTTTTCAATGGCAAAAATCAATGAATATTGTAAATGCACAAACTGTAATTTCTCCGCATTGTAAGGTGCAATTCTGAAATTTTTTGCTTTTTCCTGCTCCTCTTAGCATGATAAAGAAGATTCAAAGAGAGTGAGATGCCAGCTCCTTTCATTCAGTCAGTAGCTTCAATCATTTCTGGACGTTTTTCAATGGCAAAAATCAATGAATATTGTAAATGCACAAACTGTAATTTCTCCGCATTGTAAGGTGCAATTCTGAAATTTTTTGCTTTTTCCTGCTCCTCTTAGCATGATAAAGAAGATTCAAAGAGAGTGAGATGCCAGCTCCTTTCATTCAGTCAGTAGCTTCAATCATTTCTGGACGTTTTTCAATGGCAAAAATCAATGAATATTGTAAATGCACAAACAGTAATTTCTCCGCATTGCAAGGTGCAATTCTGAAATTTTTTGCTTTTTCCTGCTCCTCTTAGCATGATAAAGAAGATTCAAAGAGAGTGAGATGCCAGCTCCTTTCATTCAGTCAGTAGCTTCAAACATTTCTGGTATATGAATAACATGATGTTTTTCAATGGCAAAAATCAATGAATATTGTAAATGCACAAACAGTAATTTCTCCGCATTGCAAGGTGCAATTCTGAAATTTTTTGCTTTTTCCTGCTCCTCTTAGCATGATAAAGAAGATTCAAAGAGAGTGAGATGCCAGCTCCTTTCATTCAGTCAGTAGCTTCAAACATTTCTGGTATATGAATAACATGATGTTTTTCAATGGCAAAAATCAATGAATATTGTAAATGCACAAACAGTAATTTCTCCGCATTGCAAGGTGCAAGTCTGAAATTTTTTGCTTTTTCCTGCTCCTCTTAGCATGATAAAGAAGATTCAAAGAGAGTGAGATGCCAGCTACTTTCATTCAGTCAGTAGCTTCAATCATTTCTGGACGTTTTTCAATGGTAAAAATCAATGAATATTGTAAATGCACAAACAGTAATTTCTCCGCATTGCAAGGTGCAATTCTGAAATTTTTTGCTTTTTCCCGCTCCTCTTAGCATGATAAAGAAGATTCAAAGAGAGTGAGATGCCAGCTCCTTTCATTCAGTCAGTAGCTTCAATCATTTCTGGACGTTTTTCAATGGCAAAAATCAATGAATATTGTAAATGCACAAACAGTAATTTCTCCGCATTGCAAGGTGCAATTCTGAAATTTTTTGCTTTTTCCTGCTCCTCTTAGCATGATAAAGAAGATTCAACGAGAGTGAGGTGCCAGCTCCTTTCATTCAGTCAGTAGCTTCAAACATTTCTGGTATATGAATAACATGTTTTTCAATGGCAAAAATCAATGAATATTGTAAATGCACAAACTGTAATTTCTTCGCATTGCAAGGTGCAATTCTGAAATTTTTTGCTTTTTCCTGCTCCTCTTAGCATGATAAAGAAAATTCAAAGAGAGTGAGATGCCAGCTCCTTTCATTCAGTCAGTAGCTTCAATCATTTCTGGACGTTTTTCAATGGCAAAAATCAATGAATATTGTAAATGCACAAACAGTAATTTCTCCGCATTGCAAGGTGCAATTCTGAAATTTTTTGCTTTTTCCTGCTCCTCTTAGCATGATAAAGAAGATTCAAAGAGAGTGAGATGCCAGCTCCTTTCATTCAGTCAGTAGCTTCAATCATTTCTGGACGTTTTTCAATGGCAAAAATCAATGAATATTGTAAATGCACAAACTGTAATTTCTCCGCATTGTAAGGTGCAATTCTGAAATTTTTTGCTTTTTCCTGCTCCTCTTAGCATGATAAAGAAGATTCAAAGAGAGTGAGATGCCAGCTCCTTTCATTCAGTCAGTAGCTTCAATCATTTCTGGACGTTTTTCAATGGCAAAAATCAATGAATATTGTAAATGCACAAACAGTAATTTCTCCGCATTGCAAGGTGCAATTCTGAAATTTTTTGCTTTTTCCTGCTCCCCTTAGCATGATAAAGAAGATTCAAAGAGAGTGAGATGCCAGCTCCTTTCATTCAGTCAGTAGCTTCAATCATTTCTGGACGTTTTTCAATGGCAAAAATCAATGAATATTGTAAATGCACAAACAGAAATTTCTCCGCATTGCAAGGTGCAATTCTGAAATTTTTTGCTTTTTCCTGCTCCTCTTAGCATGATAAAGAAGATTCAAAGAGAGTGAGATGCCAGCTCCTTTCATTCAGTCAGTAGCTTCAAACATTTCTGGAATATGAATAACATGATGTTTTTCAATGGCAAAAATCAATGAATATTGTAAATGCACAAACAGTAATTTCTCCGCATTGCAAGGTGCAATTCTGAAATTTTTTGCTTTTTCCTGCTCCTCTTAGCATGATAAAGAAGATTCAAAGAGAGTGAGATGCCAGCTCCTTTCGTTCAGTCAGTAGCTTCAATCATTTCTGGACGTTTTTCAATGGCAAAAATCATTGAATATTGTAAATGCACAAACAGTAATTTCTCCGCATTGCAAGGTGCAATTCTGAAATTTTTTACATTTTCCTGCTCCTCTTAGCATGATAAAGAAGATTCAAAGAGAGTGAGATGCCAGCTCCTTTCATTCAGTCAGTAGCTTCAATCATTTCTGGTATATGAATAACATGATGTTTTTCAATGGCAAAAATCAATGAATATTGTAAATGCACAAACAGTAATTTCTCCGCATTGCAAGGTGCAATTCTGAAATTTTTTGCTTTTTCCTGCTCCTCTTAGCATGATAAAGAAGATTCAAAGAGAGTGAGATGCCAGCTCCTTTCATTCAGTCAGTAGCTTCAATCATTTCTGGACGTTTTTCAATGGCAAAAATCAATGAATATTGTAAATGCACAAACAGTAATTTCTCCGCATTGCAAGGTGCAATTCTGAAATTTTTTGCTTTTTCCTGCTCCTCTTAGCATGATAAAGAAGATTCAAAGAGAGTGAGGTGCCAGCTCCTTTCATTCAGTCAGTAGCTTCAAACATTTCTGGTATATGAATAACATGTTTTTCAATGGCAAAAATCAATGAATATTGTAAATGCACAAACAGTAATTTCTCCGCATTGCAAGGAGCAATTCTGAAATTTTTTGCTTTTTCCTGCTCCTCTTAGCATGATAAAGAAGATTCAAAGAGAGTGAGATTCCAGCTCCTTTCATTCAGTCAGTAGCTTCAATCATTTCTGGACGTTTTTCAATGGCAAAAATCAATGAATATTGTAAATGCACAAACTGTAATTTCTCCGCATTGCAAGGTGCAATTCTGAAATTTTTTGCTTTTTCCTGCTCCTCTTAGCATGATAAAGAAGATTCAAAGAGAGTGAGATGCCAGCTCCTTTCATTCAGTCAGTAGCTTCAATCATTTCTGGACGTTTTTCAATGGCAAAAATCAATGAATATTGTAAATGCACAAACAGTAATTTCTCCGCATTGCAAGGTGCAATTCTGAAATTTTTTGCTTTTTCCTGCTCCTCTTAGCATGATAAAGAAGATTCAAAGAGAGTGAGATGCCAGCTCCTTTCATTCAGTCAGTAGCTTCAAACATTTCTGGTATATGAATAACATGATGTTTTTCAATGGCAAAAATTAATGAATATTGTAAATGCACAAACAGTAATTTCTCGGCATTGCAAGGTGCAATTCTGAAATTTTTTGCTTTTTCCAGCTCCTCTTAGCATGATAAAGAAGATTCAAAGAGAGTGAGATGCCAGCTCCTTTCATTCAGTCAGTAGCTTCAATCATTTCTGGACGTTTTTCAATGGCAAAAATCAATGAATATTGTAAATGCACAAACAGTAATTTCTCCGCATTGCAAGGTGCAATTCTGAAATTTTTTGCTTTATCCTGCTCCTCTTAGCATGATAAAGAAGATTCAAAGAGAGTGAGGTGCCAGCTCCTTTCATTCAGTCAGTAGCTTCAAACATTTCTGGTATATGAATAACATGTTTTTCAATGGCAAAAATCAATGAATATTGTAAATGCACAAACAGTAATTTCTCCGCATTGCAAGGTGCAATTCTGAAATTTTTTGCTTTTTCCTGCTCCTCTTAGCATGATAAAGAAAATTCAAAGAGAGTGAGATGCCAGCTCCTTTCATTCAGTCAGTAGCTTCAATCATTTCTGGACGTTTTTTAATGGCAAAAATCAATGAATATTGTAAATGCACAAACAGTAATTTCTCCGCATTGCAAGGTGCAATTCTGAAATTTTTTGCTTTTTCCTGCTCCTCTTAGCATGATAAAGAAGATTCAAAGAGAGTGAGATGCCAGCTCCTTTCATTCAGTCAGTAGCTTCAATCATTTCTGGACGTTTTTCAATGGCAAAAATCAATGAATATTGTAAATGCACAAACTGTAATTTCTCCGCATTGTAAGGTGCAATTCTGAAATTTTTTGCTTTTTCCTGCTCCTCTTAGCATGATAAAGAAGATTCAAAGAGAGTGAGATGCCAGCTCCTTTCATTCAGTCAGTAGCTTCAATCATTTCTGGACGTTTTTCAATGGCAAAAATCAATGAATATTGTAAATGCACAAACTGTAATTTCTCCGCATTGTAAGGTGCAATTCTGAAATTTTTTGCTTTTTCCTGCTCCTCTTAGCATGATAAAGAAGATTCAAAGAGAGTGAGATGCCAGCTCCTTTCATTCAGTCAGTAGCTTCAATCATTTCTGGACGTTTTTCAATGGCAAAAATCAATGAATATTGTAAATGCACAAACAGTAATTTCTCCGCATTGCAAGGTGCAATTCTGAAATTTTTTGCTTTTTCCTGCTCCTCTTAGCATGATAAAGAAGATTCAAAGAGAGTGAGATGCCAGCTCCTTTCATTCAGTCAGTAGCTTCAAACATTTCTGGTATATGAATAACATGATGTTTTTCAATGGCAAAAATCAATGAATATTGTAAATGCACAAACAGTAATTTCTCCGCATTGCAAGGTGCAATTCTGAAATTTTTTGCTTTTTCCTGCTCCTCTTAGCATGATAAAGAAGATTCAAAGAGAGTGAGATGCCAGCTCCTTTCATTCAGTCAGTAGCTTCAAACATTTCTGGTATATGAATAACATGATGTTTTTCAATGGCAAAAATCAATGAATATTGTAAATGCACAAACAGTAATTTCTCCGCATTGCAAGGTGCAAGTCTGAAATTTTTTGCTTTTTCCTGCTCCTCTTAGCATGATAAAGAAGATTCAAAGAGAGTGAGATGCCAGCTACTTTCATTCAGTCAGTAGCTTCAATCATTTCTGGACGTTTTTCAATGGTAAAAATCAATGAATATTGTAAATGCACAAACAGTAATTTCTCCGCATTGCAAGGTGCAATTCTGAAATTTTTTGCTTTTTCCCGCTCCTCTTAGCATGATAAAGAAGATTCAAAGAGAGTGAGATGCCAGCTCCTTTCATTCAGTCAGTAGCTTCAATCATTTCTGGACGTTTTTCAATGGCAAAAATCAATGAATATTGTAAATGCACAAACAGTAATTTCTCCGCATTGCAAGGTGCAATTCTGAAATTTTTTGCTTTTTCCTGCTCCTCTTAGCATGATAAAGAAGATTCAAAGAGAGTGAGATGCCAGCTCCTTTCATTCAGTCAGTAGCTTCAATCATTTCTGGTAAATGAATAACATGATGTTTTTCAATGGCAAAAATCAATGAATTTTGTAAATGCACAAACAGTAATTTCTCCGCATTGCAAGGCGCAATTCTGAAATTGTTTGCTTTTTCCTGCTCCTCTTAGCATGATAAAGAAGATTCAAAGAGAGTGAGATGCCAGCTCCTTTCATTCAGTCAGTAGCTTCAATCATTTCTGGACGTTTTTCAATGGCAAAAATCAATGAATATTGTAAATGCACAAACAGTAATTTCTCCGCATTGCAAGGTGCAATTCTGAAATTTTTTGCTTTTTCCTGCTCCTCTTAGCATGATAAAGAAGATTCAAAGTGAGTGAGATGCCAGCTCCTTTCATTCAGTCAGTAGCTTCAATCATTTCTGGACGTTTTTCAATGGCAAAAATCAATGAATATTGTAAATGTACAAACAGTAATTTCTCCGCATTGCAAGGTGCAATTCTGAAATTTTTTGCTTTTTCCTGCTCCTCTTAGCATGATAAAGAAGATTCAAAGAGAGTGAGGTTCCAGCTCCTTTCATTCAGTCAGTAGCTTCAAACATTTCTGGTATATGAATAACATGTTTTTCAATGGCAAAAATCAATGAATATTGTAAATGCACAAAGAGTAATTTCTCCGCATTGCAAGGTGCAATTCTGAAATTTTTTGCTTTTTCCTGCTCCTCTTAACTTGATAAAGAAGATTCAAAGAGAGTGAGATGCCAGCTCCTTTCATTCAGTCAGTAGCTTCAATCATTTCTGGACGTTTTTCAATGGCAAAAATCAATGAATATTGTAAATGCACAAACTGTAATTTCTCCGCATTGTAAGGTGCAATTCTGAAATTTTTTGCTTTTTCCTGCTCCTCTTAGCATGATAAAGAAGATTCAAAGAGAGTGAGATGCCAGCTCCTTTCATTCAGTCAGTAGCTTCAATCATTTCTGGACGTTTTTCAATGGCAAAAATCAATGAATATTGTAAATGCACAAACAGTAATTTCTCCGCATTGCAAGGTGCAATTCTGAAATTTTTTGCTTTTTCCTGCTCCTCTTAGCATGATAAAGAAGATTCAAAGAGAGTGAGATGCCAGCTCCTTTCATTCAGTCAGTAGCTTCAAACATTTCTGGTATATGAATAACATGATGTTTTTCAATGGCAAAAATCAATGAATATTGTAAATGCACAAACAGTAATTTCTCCGCATTGCAAGGTGCAAGTCTGAAATTTTTTGCTTTTTCCTGCTCCTCTTAGCATGATAAAGAAGATTCAAAGAGAGTGAGATGCAAGCTACTTTCATTCAGTCAGTAGCTTCAATCATTTCTGGACGTTTTTCAATGGTAAAAATCAATGAATATTGTAAATGCACAAACAGTAATTTCTCCGCATTGCAAGGTGCAATTCTGAAATTTTTTGCTTTTTCCTGCTCCTCTTAGCATGATAAAGAAGATTCAAAGAGAGTGAGATGCCAGCTCCTTTCATTCAGTCAGTAGCTTCAATCATTTCTGGACGTTTTTCAATGGCAAAAATCAATGAATATTGTAAATGCACAAACAGTAATTTCTTCGCATTGCAAGGTGCAATTCTGAAATGTTTTGCTTTTTCCTGCTCCTCTTAGCATGATAAAGAAGATTCAAAGAGAGTGAGATGCCAGCTCCTTTCATTCAGTCAGTAGCTTCAATCATTTCTGGTAAGTGAATAACATGATGTTTTTCAATGGCAAAAATCAATGAATTTTGTAAATGCACAAACAGTAATTTCTCCGCATTGCAAGGCGCAATTCTGAAATTTTTTGCTTTTTCCTGCTCCTCTTAGCATGATAAAGAAGATTCAAAGAGAGTGAGATGCCAGCTCCTTTCATTCAGTCAGTAGCTTCAATCATTTCTGGACGTTTTTCAATGGCAAAAATCAATGAATATTGTAAATGCACAAACAGTAATTTCTCCGCATTGCAAGGTGCAATTCTGAAATTTTTTGCTTTTTCCTGCTCCTCTTAGCATGATAAAGAAGATTCAAAGAGAGTGAGATGCCAGCTCCTTTCATTCAGTCAGTAGCTTCAATCATTTCTGGATGTTTTTCAATGGCAAAAGTCAATGAATATTTTAAATGCACAAACTGTAATTTCTTCGCATTGCAAGGTGCAATTCTGAAATTTTTTGCTTTTCCTGCTCCTCTTAGCATGATAAAGAAGATTCATAGAGAGTGAGATGCCAGCTCCTTTCATTCAGTCAGTAGCTTCAATCATTTCTGGACGTTTTTCAATGGCAAAAATCAATGAATATTGTAATTGCACAAACAGTAATTTCTCCGCATTGCAAGGTGCAATTCTGAAATTTTTTGCTTTTTCCTGCTCCTCTTAGCATGATAAAGAAGATTCAAAGAGAGTGAGATGCCAGCTCCTTTCATTCAGTCAGTAGCTTCAAACATTTCTGGTATATGAATAACATGATGTTTTTCAATGGCAAAAATCAATGAATATTGTAAATGCACAAACAGTAATTTCTCCGCATTGCAAGGTGCAATTCTGAAATTTTTTGCTTTTTCCTGCTCCTCTTAGCATGATAAAGAAGATTCAAAGAGAGTGAGATGCCAGCTCCTTTCATTCAGTCAGTAGCTTCAATCATTTCTGGACGTTTTTCAATGGCAAAAATCAATGAATATTGTAAATGCACAAACAGTAATTTCTCCGCATTGCAAGGTGCAATTCTGAAATTTTTTGCTTTTTCCCGCTCCTCTTAGCATGATAAAGAAGATTCAAAGAGAGTGAGATGCCAGCTCCTTTCATTCAGTCAGTAGCTTCAATCATTTCTGGACGTTTTTCAATGGCAAAAATCAATGAATATTGTAAATGCACAAACTGTAATTTCTCCGCATTGTAAGGTGCAATTCTGAAATTTTTTGCTTTTTCCTGCTCCTCTTAGCATGATAAAGAAGATTCAAAGAGAGTGAGATGCCAGCTCCTTTCATTCACTCAGTAGCTTCAATCATTTCTGGACGTTTTTCAATGGCAAAAATCAATGAATATTGTAAATGCACAAACAGTAATTTCTCCGCATTGCAAGGTGCAATTCTGAAATTTTTTGCTTTTTCCTGCTCCTCTTAGCATGATAAAGAAGATTCAAAGAGAGTGAGGTTCCAGCTCCTTTCATTCAGTCAGTAGCTTCAAACATTTCTGGTATATGAATAACATGTTTTTCAATGGCAAAAATCAATGAATATTGTAAATGCACAAAGAGTAATTTCTCCGCATTGCAAGGTGCAATTCTGAAATTTTTTGCTTTTTCCTGCTCCTCTTAACTTGATAAAGAAGATTCAAAGAGAGTGAGATGCCAGCTCCTTTCATTCAGTCAGTAGCTTCAATCATTTCTGGACGTTTTTCAATGGCAAAAATCAATGAATATTGTAAATGCACAAACTGTAATTTCTCCGCATTGTAAGGTGCAATTCTGAAATTTTTTGCTTTTTCCTGCTCCTCTTAGCATGATAAAGAAGATTCAAAGAGAGTGAGATGCCAGCTCCTTTCATTCAGTCAGTAGCTTCAATCATTTCTGGACGTTTTTCAATGGCAAAAATCAATGAATATTGTAAATGCACAAACAGTAATTTCTCCGCATTGCAAGGTGCAATTCTGAAATTTTTTGCTTTTTCCTGCTCCTCTTAGCATGATAAAGAAGATTCAAAGAGAGTGAGATGCCAGCTCCTTTCATTCAGTCAGTAGCTTCAAACATTTCTGGTATATGAATAACATGATGTTTTTCAATGGCAAAAATCAATGAATATTGTAAATGCACAAACAGTAATTTCTCCGCATTGCAAGGTGCAAGTCTGAAATTTTTTGCTTTTTCCTGCTCCTCTTAGCATGATAAAGAAGATTCAAAGAGAGTGAGATGCAAGCTACTTTCATTCAGTCAGTAGCTTCAATCATTTCTGGACGTTTTTCAATGGTAAAAATCAATGAATATTGTAAATGCACAAACAGTAATTTCTCCGCATTGCAAGGTGCAATTCTGAAATTTTTTGCTTTTTCCTGCTCCTCTTAGCATGATAAAGAAGATTCAAAGAGAGTGAGATGCCAGCTCCTTTCATTCAGTCAGTAGCTTCAATCATTTCTGGACGTTTTTCAATGGCAAAAATCAATGAATATTGTAAATGCACAAACAGTAATTTCTTCGCATTGCAAGGTGCAATTCTGAAATGTTTTGCTTTTTCCTGCTCCTCTTAGCATGATAAAGAAGATTCAAAGAGAGTGAGATGCCAGCTCCTTTCATTCAGTCAGTAGCTTCAATCATTTCTGGTAAGTGAATAACATGATGTTTTTCAATGGCAAAAATCAATGAATTTTGTAAATGCACAAACAGTAATTTCTCCGCATTGCAAGGCGCAATTCTGAAATTTTTTGCTTTTTCCTGCTCCTCTTAGCATGATAAAGAAGATTCAAAGAGAGTGAGATGCCAGCTCCTTTCATTCAGTCAGTAGCTTCAATCATTTCTGGACGTTTTTCAATGGCAAAAATCAATGAATATTGTAAATGCACAAACAGTAATTTCTCCGCATTGCAAGGTGCAATTCTGAAATTTTTTGCTTTTTCCTGCTCCTCTTAGCATGATAAAGAAGATTCAAAGAGAGTGAGATGCCAGCTCCTTTCATTCAGTCAGTAGCTTCAATCATTTCTGGATGTTTTTCAATGGCAAAAGTCAATGAATATTTTAAATGCACAAACTGTAATTTCTTCGCATTGCAAGGTGCAATTCTGAAATTTTTTGCTTTTCCTGCTCCTCTTAGCATGATAAAGAAGATTCATAGAGAGTGAGATGCCAGCTCCTTTCATTCAGTCAGTAGCTTCAATCATTTCTGGACGTTTTTCAATGGCAAAAATCAATGAATATTGTAATTGCACAAACAGTAATTTCTCCGCATTGCAAGGTGCAATTCTGAAATTTTTTGCTTTTTCCTGCTCCTCTTAGCATGATAAAGAAGATTCAAAGAGAGTGAGATGCCAGCTCCTTTCATTCAGTCAGTAGCTTCAAACATTTCTGGTATATGAATAACATGATGTTTTTCAATGGCAAAAATCAATGAATATTGTAAATGCACAAACAGTAATTTCTCCGCATTGCAAGGTGCAATTCTGAAATTTTTTGCTTTTTCCTGCTCCTCTTAGCATGATAAAGAAGATTCAAAGAGAGTGAGATGCCAGCTCCTTTCATTCAGTCAGTAGCTTCAATCATTTCTGGACGTTTTTCAATGGCAAAAATCAATGAATATTGTAAATGCACAAACAGTAATTTCTCCGCATTGCAAGGTGCAATTCTGAAATTTTTTGCTTTTTCCCGCTCCTCTTAGCATGATAAAGAAGATTCAAAGAGAGTGAGATGCCAGCTCCTTTCATTCAGTCAGTAGCTTCAATCATTTCTGGACGTTTTTCAATGGCAAAAATCAATGAATATTGTAAATGCACAAACTGTAATTTCTCCGCATTGTAAGGTGCAATTCTGAAATTTTTTGCTTTTTCCTGCTCCTCTTAGCATGATAAAGAAGATTCAAAGAGAGTGAGATGCCAGCTCCTTTCATTCACTCAGTAGCTTCAATCATTTCTGGACGTTTTTCAATGGCAAAAATCAATGAATATTGTAAATGCACAAACAGTAATTTCTCCGCATTGCAAGGTGCAATTCTGAAATTTTTTGCTTTTTCCTGCTCCTCTTAGCATGATAAAGAAGATTCAAAGAGAGTGAGATGCCAGCTCCTTTCATTCAGTCAGTAGCTTCAAACATTTCTGGTATATGAATAACATGATGTTTTTCAATGGCAAAAATCAATGAATATTGTAAATGCACAAACAGTAATTTCTCCGCATTGCAAGGTGCAAGTCTGAAATTTTTTGCTTTTTCCTGCTCCTCTTAGCATGATAAAGAAGATTCAAAGAGAGTGAGATGCCAGCTACTTTCATTCAGTCAGTAGCTTCAATCATTTCTGGACGTTTTTCAATGGTAAAAATCAATGAATATTGTAAATGCACAAACAGTAATTTCTCCGCATTGCAAGGTGCAATTCTGAAATTTTTTGCTTTTTCCTGCTCCTCTTAGCATGATAAAGAAGATTCAAAGAGAGTGAGATGCCAGCTCCTTTCATTCAGTCAGTAGCTTCAATCATTTCTGGACGTTTTTCAATGGCAAAAATCAATGAATATTGTAAATGCACAAACAGTAATTTCTCCGCATTGCAAGGTGCAATTCTGAAATTTTTTGCTTTTTCCTGCTCCTCTTAGCATGATAAAGAAGTTTCAAAGAGAGTGAGATGCCAGCTCCTTTCATTCAGTCAGTAGCTTCAATCATTTCTGGTAAATGAATAACATGATGTTTTTCAATGGCAAAAATCAATGAATTTTGTAAATGCACAAACACTAATTTCTCCGCATTGCAAGGCGCAATTCTGAAATTTTTTGCTTTTTCCTGCTCCTCTTAGCATGATAAAGAAGATTCAAAGAGAGTGAGATGCCAGCTCCTTTCATTCAGTCAGTAGCTTCAATCATTTCTGAACGTTTTTCAATGGCAAAAATCAATGAATATTGTAAATGCACAAACAGTAATTTCTCCGCATTGCAAGGTGCAATTCTGAAATTTTTTGCTTTTTCCTGCTCCTCTTAGCATGATAAAGAAGATTCAAAGAGAGTGAGATGCCAGCTCCTTTCATTCAGTCAGTAGCTTCAATCATTTCTGGACGTTTTTCAATGGCAAAAATCAATGAATATTGTAAATGCACAAACAGTAATTTCTCCGCATTGCAAGGTGCAATTCTGAAATTTTTTGCTTTTTCCTGCTCCTCTTAGCATGATAAAGAAGATTCAAAGAGAGTGAGGTGCCAGCTCCTTTCATTCAGTCAGTAGCTTCAAACATTTCTGGTATATGAATAACATGTTTTTCAATGGCAAAAATCAATGAATATTGTAAATGCACAAACAGTAATTTCTCCGCATTGCAAGGAGCAATTCTGAAATTTTTTGCTTTTTCCTGCTCCTCTTAGCATGATAAAGAAGATTCAAAGAGAGTGAGATGCCAGCTCCTTTCATTCAGTCAGTAGCTTCAATCATTTCTGGACGTTTTTCAATGGCAAAAATCAATGAATATTGTAAATGCACAAACAGTAATTTCTCCGCATTGCAAGGTGCAATTCTGAAATTTTTTGCTTTTTCCTGCTCCTCTTAGCATGATAAAGAAGATTCACAGAGTGAGATGCCAGCTCCTTTCATTCAGTCAGTAGCTTCAATCATTTCTGGACGTTTATCAATGGCAAAAATCAATGAATATTGTAAATGTACAAACAGTAATTTCTCCGCATTGCAAGGTGCAATTCTGAAATTTTTTGCTTTTTCCTGCTCCTCTTAGCATGATAAAGAAGATTCAAAGAGAGTGAGGTTCCAGCTCCTTTCATTCAGTCAGTAGCTTCAAACATTTCTGGTATATGAATAACATGTTTTTCAATGGCAAAAATCAATGAATATTGTAAATGCACAAAGACTAATTTCTCCGCATTGCAAGGTGCAATTCTGAAATTTTTTGCTTTTTCCTGCTCCTCTTAACTTGATAAAGAAGATTCAAAGAGAGTGAGATGCCAGCTCCTTTCATTCAGTCAGTAGCTTCAATCATTTCTGGACGTTTTTCAATGGCAAAAATCAATGAATATTGTAAATGCACAAACTGTAATTTCTCCGCATTGTAAGGTGCAATTCTGAAATTTTTTGCTTTTTCCTGCTCCTCTTAGCATGATAAAGAAGATTCAAAGAGAGTGAGATGCCAGCTCCTTTCATTCAGTCAGTAGCTTCAATCATTTCTGGACGTTTTTCAATGGTAAAAATCAATGAATATTGTAAATGCACAAACAGTAATTTCTCCGCATTGCAAGGTGCAATTCTGAAATTTTTTGCTTTTTCCTGCTCCTCTTAGCATGATAAAGAAGATTCAAAGAGAGTGAGATGCCAGCTCCTTTCATTCAGTCAGTAGCTTCAATCATTTCTGGACGTTTTTCAATGGCAAAAATCAATGAATATTGTAAATGCACAAACAGTAATTTCTTCGCATTGCAAGGTGCAATTCTGAAATGTTTTGCTTTTTCCTGCTCCTCTTAGCATGATAAAGAAGATTCAAAGAGAGTGAGATGCCAGCTCCTTTCATTCAGTCAGTAGCTTCAATCATTTCTGGTAAATGAATAACATGATGTTTTTCAATGGCAAAAATCAATGAATTTTGTAAATGCACAAACAGTAATTTCTCCGCATTGCAAGGCGCAATTCTGAAATTTTTTGCTTTTTCCTGCTCCTCTTAGCATGATAAAGAAGATTCAAAGAGAGTGAGATGCCAGCTCCTTTCATTCAGTCAGTAGCTTCAATCATTTCTGGACGTTTTTCAATGGCAAAAATCAATGAATATTGTAAATGCACAAACAGTAATTTCTCCGCATTGCAAGGTGCAATTCTGAAATTTTTTGCTTTTTCCTGCTCCTCTTAGCATGATAAAGAAGATTCAAAGAGAGTGAGATGCCAGCTCCTTTCATTCAGTCAGTAGCTTCAATCATTTCTGGATGTTTTTCAATGGCAAAAGTCAATGAATATTTTAAATGCACAAACTGTAATTTCTTCGCATTGCAAGGTGCAATTCTGAAATTTTTTGCTTTTCCTGCTCCTCTTAGCATGATAAAGAAGATTCATAGAGAGTGAGATGCCAGCTCCTTTCATTCAGTCAGTAGCTTCAATCATTTCTGGACGTTTTTCAATGGCAAAAATCAATGAATATTGTAATTGCACAAACAGTAATTTCTCCGCATTGCAAGGTGCAATTCTGAAATTTTTTGCTTTTTCCTGCTCCTCTTAGCATGATAAAGAAGATTCAAAGAGAGTGAGATGCCAGCTCCTTTCATTCAGTCAGTAGCTTCAAACATTTCTGGTATATGAATAACATGATGTTTTTCAATGGCAAAAATCAATGAATATTGTAAATGCACAAACAGTAATTTCTCCGCATTGCAAGGTGCAATTCTGAAATTTTTTGCTTTTTCCTGCTCCTCTTAGCATGATAAAGAAGATTCAAAGAGAGTGAGATGCCAGCTCCTTTCATTCAGTCAGTAGCTTCAATCATTTCTGGACGTTTTTCAATGGCAAAAATCAATGAATATTGTAAATGCACAAACAGTAATTTCTCCGCATTGCAAGGTGCAATTCTGAAATTTTTTGCTTTTTCCCGCTCCTCTTAGCATGATAAAGAAGATTCAAAGAGAGTGAGATGCCAGCTCCTTTCATTCAGTCAGTAGCTTCAATCATTTCTGGACGTTTTTCAATGGCAAAAATCAATGAATATTGTAAATGCACAAACTGTAATTTCTCCGCATTGTAAGGTGCAATTCTGAAATTTTTTGCTTTTTCCTGCTCCTCTTAGCATGATAAAGAAGATTCAAAGAGAGTGAGATGCCAGCTCCTTTCATTCAGTCAGTAGCTTCAATCATTTCTGGACGTTTTTCAATGGCAAAAATCAATGAATATTGTAAATGCACAAACAGTAATTTCTCCGCATTGCAAGGTGCAATTCTGAAATTTTTTGCTTTTTCCTGCTCCTCTTAGCATGATAAAGAAGATTCAAAGAGAGTGAGATGCCAGCTCCTTTCATTCAGTCAGTAGCTTCAAACATTTCTGGTATATGAATAACATGATGTTTTTCAATGGCAAAAATCAATGAATATTGTAAATGCACAAACAGTAATTTCTCCGCATTGCAAGGTGCAAGTCTGAAATTTTTTGCTTTTTCCTGCTCCTCTTAGCATGATAAAGAAGATTCAAAGAGAGTGAGATGCCAGCTACTTTCATTCAGTCAGTAGCTTCAATCATTTCTGGACGTTTTTCAATGGTAAAAATCAATGAATATTGTAAATGCACAAACAGTAATTTCTCCGCATTGCAAGGTGCAATTCTGAAATTTTTTGCTTTTTCCTGCTCCTCTTAGCATGATAAAGAAGATTCAAAGAGAGTGAGATGCCAGCTCCTTTCATTCAGTCAGTAGCTTCAATCATTTCTGGACGTTTTTCAATGGCAAAAATCAATGAATATTGTAAATGCACAAACAGTAATTTCTCCGCATTGCAAGGTGCAATTCTGAAATTTTTTGCTTTTTCCTGCTCCTCTTAGCATGATAAAGAAGTTTCAAAGAGAGTGAGATGCCAGCTCCTTTCATTCAGTCAGTAGCTTCAATCATTTCTGGTAAATGAATAACATGATGTTTTTCAATGGCAAAAATCAATGAATTTTGTAAATGCACAAACACTAATTTCTCCGCATTGCAAGGCGCAATTCTGAAATTTTTTGCTTTTTCCTGCTCCTCTTAGCATGATAAAGAAGATTCAAAGAGAGTGAGATGCCAGCTCCTTTCATTCAGTCAGTAGCTTCAATCATTTCTGAACGTTTTTCAATGGCAAAAATCAATGAATATTGTAAATGCACAAACAGTAATTTCTCCGCATTGCAAGGTGCAATTCTGAAATTTTTTGCTTTTTCCTGCTCCTCTTAGCATGATAAAGAAGATTCAAAGAGAGTGAGATGCCAGCTCCTTTCATTCAGTCAGTAGCTTCAATCATTTCTGGACGTTTTTCAATGGCAAAAATCAATGAATATTGTAAATGCACAAACAGTAATTTCTCCGCATTGCAAGGTGCAATTCTGAAATTTTTTGCTTTTTCCTGCTCCTCTTAGCATGATAAAGAAGATTCAAAGAGAGTGAGGTGCCAGCTCCTTTCATTCAGTCAGTAGCTTCAAACATTTCTGGTATATGAATAACATGTTTTTCAATGGCAAAAATCAATGAATATTGTAAATGCACAAACAGTAATTTCTCCGCATTGCAAGGAGCAATTCTGAAATTTTTTGCTTTTTCCTGCTCCTCTTAGCATGATAAAGAAGATTCAAAGAGAGTGAGATGCCAGCTCCTTTCATTCAGTCAGTAGCTTCAATCATTTCTGGACGTTTTTCAATGGCAAAAATCAATGAATATTGTAAATGCACAAACAGTAATTTCTCCGCATTGCAAGGTGCAATTCTGAAATTTTTTGCTTTTTCCTGCTCCTCTTAGCATGATAAAGAAGATTCAAAGAGAGTGAGATGCCAGCTCCTTTCATTCAGTCAGTAGCTTCAATCATTTCTGGACGTTTTTCAATGGCAAAAATCAATGAATATTGTAAATGCACAAACTGTAATTTCTCCGCATTGCAAGGTGCAATTCTGAAATTTTTTGCTTTTTCCTGCTCCTCTTAGCATGATAAAGAAGATTCAAAGAGAGTGAGATGCCAGCTCCTTTCATTCAGTCAGTAGCTTCAAACATTTCTGGTATATGAATAACATGATGTTTTTCAATGGCAAAAATCAATGAATATTGTAAATGCACAAACAGTAATTTCTCCGCATTGCAAGGTGCAATTCTGAAATTTTTTGTTTTTTCCTGCTCCTCTTAGCATGATAAAGAAGATTCAAAGAGAGTGAGATGCCAGCTCCTTTCATTCAGTCAGTAGCTTCAAACATTTCTGGTATATGAATAACATGATGTTTTTCAATGGCAAAAATCAATGAATATTGTAAATGCACAAACAGTAATTTCTCCGCATTGCAAGGTGCAATTCTGAAATTTTTTGCTTTTTCCTGCTCCTCTTAGCATGTTAAAGAAGATTCAAAGAGAGTGAGATGCCAGCTCCTTTCGTTCAGTCAGTAGCCTCAATCATTTCTGGACGTTTTTCAATGGTAAAAATCAATGAATATTGTAAATGCACAAACAGTAATTTCTCCGCATTGCAAGGTGCAATTCTGAAATTTTTTGCTTTTTCCTGCTCCTCTTAGCATGATAAAGAAGATTCAAAGAGAGTGAGATGCCAGCTCCTTTCATTCAGTCAGTAGCTTCAAACATTTCTGGTATATGAATAACATGATGTTTTTCAATGGCAAAAATCAATGAATATTGTAAATGCACAAACAGTAATTTCTCCGCATTGCAAGGTGCAATTCTGAAATTTTTTGTTTTTTCCTGCTCCTCTTAGCATGATAAAGAAGATTCAAAGAGAGTGAGATGCCAGCTCCTTTCGTTCAGTCAGTAGCCTCAATCATTTCTGGACGTTTTTCAATGGTAAAAATCAATGAATATTGTAAATGCACAAACAGTAATTTCTCCGCATTGCAAGGTGCAATTCTGAAATTTTTTGCTTTTTCCTGCTCCTCTTAGCATGATAAAGAAGATTCAAAGAGAGTGAGATGCCAGCTCCTTTCATTCAGTCAGTAGCTTCAAACATTTCTGGTATATGAATAACATGATGTTTTTCAATGGCAAAAATCAATGAATATTGTAAATGCACAAACAGTAATTTCTCCGCATTGCAAGGTGCAATTCTGAAATTTTTTGTTTTTTCCTGCTCCTCTTAGCATGATAAAGAAGATTCAAAGAGAGTGAGATGCCAGCTCCTTTCATTCAGTCAGTAGCTTCAAACATTTCTGGTATATGAATAACATGATGTTTTTCAATGGCAAAAATCAATGAATATTGTAAATGCACAAACAGTAATTTCTCCGCATTGCAAGGTGCAATTCTGAAATTTTTTGCTTTTTCCTGCTCCTCTTAGCATGTTAAAGAAGATTCAAAGAGAGTGAGATGCCAGCTCCTTTCGTTCAGTCAGTAGCCTCAATCATTTCTGGACGTTTTTCAATGGTAAAAATCAATGAATATTGTAAATGCACAAACAGTAATTTCTCCGCATTGCAAGGTGCAATTCTGAAATTTTTTGCTTTTTCCTGCTCCTCTTAGCATGATAAAGAAGATTCAAAGAGAGTGAGATGCCAGCTCCTTTCATTCAGTCAGTAGCTTCAAACATTTCTGGTATATGAATAACATGATGTTTTTCAATGGCAAAAATCAATGAATATTGTAAATGCACAAACAGTAATTTCTCCGCATTGCAAGGTGCAATTCTGAAATTTTTTGCTTTTTCCTGCTCCTCTTAGCATGATAAAGAAGATTCAAAGAGAGTGAGATGCCAGCTCCTTTCATTCAGTCAGTAGCTTCAATCATTTCTGGTATATGAATAACATGATGTTTTTCAATGGCAAAAATCAATGAATATTGTAAATGCACAAACAGTAATTTCTCCGCATTGCAAGGTGCAATTCTGAAATTTTTTGCTTTTTCCTGCTCCTCTTAGCATGATAAAGAAGATTCAAAGAGAGTGAGATGCCAGCTCCTTTCATTCAGTCAGTAGCTTCAATAATTTCTGGACGTTTTTCAATGGCAAAAATCAATGAATATTGTAAATGCACAAACAGTAATTTCTCCGCATTGCAAGGTGCAATTCTGAAATTTTTTGCTTTTTCCTGCTCCTCTTAGCATGATAAACATGATTCAAAGAGAGTGAGATGCCAGCTCCTTTCATTCAGTCAGTAGCTTCAATCATTTCTGGACGTTTTTCAATGGCAAAAATCAATGAATATTGTAAATGCACAAACAGTAATTTCTCCGCATTGCAAGGTGCAATTCTGAAATTTTTTGCTTTTACCTGCTCCTCTTAGCATGATAAAGAAGATTCAAAGAGAGTGAGATGCCAGCTCCTTTCATTCAGTCAGTAGCTTCAATCATTTCTGGACGTTTTTCAATGGCAAAAATCAATGAATATTGTAAATGCACAAACAGTAATTTCTCCGCATTGCAAGTTGCAATTCTGAAATTTTTTGCTTTTTCCTGCTCCACTTAGCATGATAAAGAAGATTCAAAGAGAGTGAGATGCCAGCTCCTTTCATTCAGTCAGTAGCTTCAAACATTTCTGGTATATGAATAACATGATGTTTTTCAATGGCAAAAATCAATGAATATTGTAAATGCACAAACAGTAATTTCTCCGCATTGCAAGGTGCAATTCTGAAATTTTTTGCTTTTTCCTGCTCCTCTTAGCATGATAAAGAAGATTCAAAGAGAGTGAGATGCCAGCTCCTTTCGTTCAGTCAGTAGCTTCAATCATTTCTGGACGTTTTTCAATGGCAAAAATCATTGAATATTATAAATGCACAAACAGTAATTTCTCCGCATTGCATAGTGCAATTCTGAAATTTTTTTACTTTTTCCTGCTCCTCTTAGCATGATAAAGAAGATTCAAAGAGAGTGAGATGCCAGCTCCTTTCATTCAGTCAGTAGCTTCAATCATTTCTGGTATATGAATAACATGATGTTTTTCAATGGCAAAAATCAATGAATATTGTAAATGCACAAACAGTAATTTCTCCGCATTGCAAGGTGCAATTCTGAAATTTTTTGCTTTTTCCTGCTCCTCTTAGCATGATAAAGAAGATTCAAAGAGAGTGAGATGCCAGCTCCTTTCATTCAGTCAGTAGCTTCAATAATTTCTGGACGTTTTTCAATGGCAAAAATCAATGAATATTGTAAATGCACAAACAGTAATTTCTCCGCATTGCAAGGTGCAATTCTGAAATTTTTTGCTTTTTCCTGCTCCTCTTAGCATGATAAACATGATTCAAAGAGAGTGAGATGCCAGCTCCTTTCATTCAGTCAGTAGCTTCAATCATTTCTGGACGTTTTTCAATGGCAAAAATCAATGAATATTGTAAATGCACAAACAGTAATTTCTCCGCATTGCAAGGTGCAATTATGAAATTTTTTGCTTTTTCCTGCTCCTCTTAGCATGATAAAGAAGATTCAAAGAGAGTGAGATGCCAGCTCCTTTCATTCAGTCAGTAGCTTCAAACATTTCTGGTATATGAATAACATGATGTTTTTCAATGGCAAAAATCAATGAATATTGTAAATGCACAAACAGTAATTTCTCCGCATTGCAAGGTGCAATTCTGAAATTTTTTGCTTTTTCCTGCTCCTCTTAGCATGATAAAGAAGATTCAAAGAGAGTGAGATGCCAGCTCCTTTCATTCAGTCAGTAGCTTCAATCATTTCTGGATGTTTTTCAATGGCAAAAATCAATGAATATTGTAAATGCACAAACAGTAATTTCTCCGCATTGCAAGGTGCAATTCTGAAATTTTTTGCTTTTTCCTGCTCCTCTTAGCATGATAAACAAGATTCAAAGAGAGTGAGATGCCAGCTCCTTTCATTCAGTCAGTAGCTTCAATCATTTCTGGACGTTTTTCAATGGCAAAAATCAATGAATATTGTAAATGCACAAACAGTAATTTCTCCGCATTGCAAGGTGCAATTCTGAAATTTTTTGCTTTTTCCTGCTCCTCTTAGCATGATAAAGAAGATTCAAAGAGAGTGAGATGCCAGCTCCTTTCATTCAGTCTGTAGCTTCAAACATTTCTGGTATATGAATAACATGATGTTTTTCAATGGCAAAAATCAATGAATATTGTAAATGCACAAACAGTAATTTCTCCGCATTGCAAGGTGCAATTCTGAAATTTTTTGCTTTTTCCTGCTCCTCTTAGCATGATAAAGAAGATTCAAAGAGAGTGAGATGCCAGCTCCTTTCATTCAGTCAGTAGCTTCAATCATTTCTGGATGTTTTTCAATGGCAAAAATCAATGAATATTGTAAATGCACAAACAGTAATTTCTCCGCATTGCAAGGTGCAATTCTGAAATTTTTTGCTTTTTCCTGCTCCTCTTAGCATGATAAACAAGATTCAAAGAGAGTGAGATGCCAGCTCCTTTCATTCAGTCAGTAGCTTCAATCATTTCTGGACGTTTTTCAATGGCAAAAATCAATGAATATTGTAAATGCACAAACAGTAATTTCTCCGCATTGCAAGGTGCAATTCTGAAATTTTTTGCTTTTTCCTGCTCCTCTTAGCATGATAAAGAAGATTCAAAGAGAGTGAGATGCCAGCTCCTTTCATTCAGTCAGTAGCTTCAAACATTTCTGGTATATGAATAACATGATGTTTTTCAATGGCAAAAATCAATGAATATTGTAAATGCACAAACAGTAATTTCTCCGCATTGCAAGGTGCAAGTCTGAAATTTTTTGCTTTTTCCTGCTCCTCTTAGCATGATAAAGAAGATTCAAAGAGAGTGAGATGCCAGCTACTTTCATTCAGTCAGTAGCTTCAATCATTTCTGGACGTTTTTCAATGGTAAAAATCAATGAATATTGTAAATGCACAAACAGTAATTTCTCCACATTGCAAGGTGCAATTCTGAAATTTTTTGCTTTTTCCTGCTCCTCTTAGCATGATAAAGAAGATTCAAAGAGAGTGAGATGCCAGCTCCTTTCATTCAGTCAGTAGCTTCAAACATTTCTGGTATATGAATAACATGATGTTTTTCAATGGCAAAAATCAATGAATATTGTAAATGCACAAACAGTAATTTCTCCGCATTGCAAGGTGCAATTCTGAAATTTTTTGCTTTTTCCTGCTCCTCTTAGCATGATAAAGAAGATTCAAAGAGAGTGAGATGCCAGCTCCTTTCATTCAGTCAGTAGCTTCAATCATTTCTGGATGTTTTTCAATGGCAAAAATCAATGAATATTGTAAATGCACAAACTGTAATTTCTCCGCATTGCAAGGTGCAATTCTGAAATTTTTTGCTTTTTCCTGCTCCTCTTAGCATAATAAAGAAGATTCAAAGAGAGTGAGATGCCAGCTCCTTTCATTCAGTCAGTAGCTTCAATCATTTCTGGACGTTTTTCAATGGCAAAAATCAATGAATATTGTAAATGCACAAACAGTAATTTCTCCGCATTGCAAGGTGCAATTCTGAAATTTTTTGCTTTTTCCTGCTCCTCTTAGCATGATAAAGAAGATTCAAAGAGAGTGAGATGCCAGCTCCTTTCATTCAGTCAGTACCTTCAATCATTTCTGGACGTTTTTCAATGGCAAAAATCAATGAATATTGTAAATGCACAAACAGTAATTTCTCCGCATTGCAAGGTGCAATTCTGAAATTTTTTGCTTTTTCCCGCTCCTCAGCATGATAAAGATTCAAAGAGAGTGAGGTGCCAGCTCCTTTCATTCAGTCAGTAGCTTCAAACATTTCTGGTATATGAATAACATGTTTTTCAATGGCAAAAATCACTGAATATTGTAAATGCACAAACAGTAATTTCTCCGCATTGCAAGGTGCAATTCTGAAATTTTTTGCTTTTTCCTGCTCCTCTTAGCATGATAAAGAAGATTCAAAGAGAGTGAGATGCCAGCTCCTTTCATTCAGTCAGTAGCTTCAAACATTTCTGGTATATGAATAACATGATGTTTTTCAATGGCAAAAATCAATGAATATTGTAAATGCACAAACAGTAATTTCTCCGCATTGCAAGGTGCAATTCTGAAATTTTTTGCTTTTTCCTGCTCCTCTTAGCATGATAAAGAAGATTCAAAGAGAGTGAGATGCCAGCTCCTTTCATTCAGTCAGTAGCTTCAATCATTTCTGGATGTTTTTCAATGGCAAAAATCAATGAATATTGTAAATGCACAAACTGTAATTTCTCCGCATTGCAAGGTGCAATTCTGAAATTTTTTGCTTTTTCCTGCTCCTCTTAGCATGATAAAGAAGATTCAAAGAGAGTGAGATGCCAGCTCCTTTCATTCAGTCAGTAGCTTCAATCATTTCTGGACGTTTTTCAATGGCAAAAATCAATGAATATTGTAAATGCACAAACAGTAATTTCTCCGCATTGCAAGGTGCAATTCTGAAATTTTTTGCTTTTTCCTGCTCCTCTTAGCATGATAAAGAAGATTCAAAGAGAGTGAGATGCCAGCTCCTTTCATTCAGTCAGTACCTTCAATCATTTCTGGACGTTTTTCAATGGCAAAAATCAATGAAAATTGTAAGTGCACAAACAGTAATTTCTCCGCATTGCAAGGTGCGATTCTGAAATTTTTTGCTTTTTCCTGCTCCTCTTAGCATGATAAAGAAGATTCAAAGAGAGTGAGATGCCAGCTCCTTTCATTCAGTCAGTAGCTTCAAACATTTCTGGTATATGAATAACATGATGTTTTTCAATGGCAAAAATCAATGAATATTGTAAATGCACAAACAGTAATTTCTCCGCATTGCAAGGTGCAAGTCTGAAATTTTTTGCTTTTTCCTGCTCCTCTTAGCATGATAAAGAAGATTCAAAGAGAGTGAGATGCCAGCTACTTTCATTCAGTCAGTAGCTTCAATCATTTCTGGACCTTTTTCAATGGTAAAAATCAATGAATATTGTAAATGCACAAACAGTAATTTCTCCACATTGCAAGGTGCAATTCTGAAATTTTTTGCTTTTTCCTGCTCCTCTTAGCATGATAAAGAAGATTCAAAGAGAGTGAGATGCCAGCTCCTTTCATTCAGTCAGTAGCTTCAAACATTTCTGGTATATGAATAACATGATGTTTTTCAATGGCAAAAATCAATGAATATTGTAAATGCACAAACAGTAATTTCTCCGCATTGCAAGGTGCAATTCTGAAATTTTTTGCTTTTTCCTGCTCCTCTTAGCATGATAAAGAAGATTCAAAGAGAGTGAGATGCCAGCTCCTTTCATTCAGTCAGTAGCTTCAAACATTTCTGGTATATGAATAACATGATGTTTTTCAATGGCAAAAATCAATGAATATTGTAAATGCACAAACAGTAATTTCTCCGCATTGCAAGGTGCAATTCTGAAATTTTTTGCTTTTTCCTGCTCCTCTTAGCATGATAAAGAAGATTCAAAGAGAGTGAGATGCCAGCTCCTTTCATTCAGTCAGTAGCTTCAATCATTTCTGGATGTTTTTCAATGGCAAAAATCAATGAATATTGTAAATGCACAAACAGTAATTTCTCCGCATTGCAAGGTGCAATTCTGAAATTTTTTGCTTTTTCCTGCTCCTCTTAGCATGATAAAGAAGATTCAAAGAGAGTGAGATGTCAGCTCCTTTCATTCAGTCAGTAGCTTCAAACATTTCTGGTATACGAATAACATGATGTTTTTCAATGGCAAAAATCAATGAATTTTGTAAATGCACAAACAGTAATTTCTCCGCATTGCAAGGTGCAATTCTGAAATTTTTTGCTTTTTCCTGCTCCTCTTAGCATGATAAAGAAGATTCAAAGAGAGTGAGATGCCAGCTCCTTTCATTCAGTCAGTAGCTTCAATCATTTCTGGATGTTTTTCAATGGCAAAAATCAATGAATATTGTAAATGCACAAACAGTAATTTCTCCGCATTGCAAGGTGCAATTCTGAAATTTTTTGCTTTTTCCTGCTCCTCTTAGCATGATAAACAAGATTCAAAGAGAGTGAGATGCCAGCTCCTTTCATTCAGTCAGTAGCTTCAATCATTTCTGGACGTTTTTCAATGGCAAAAATCAATGAATATTGTAAATGCACAAACAGTAATTTCTCCGCATTGCAAGGTGCAATTCTGAAATTTTTTGCTTTTTCCTGCTCCTCTTAGCATGATAAAGAAGATTCAAAGAGAGTGAGATGCCAGCTCCTTTCATTCAGTCAGTAGCTTCAAACATTTCTGGTATATGAATAACATGATGTTTTTCAATGGCAAAAATCATTGAATATTGTAAATGCACAAACAGTAATTTCTCCGCATTGCAAGGTGCAAGTCTGAAATTTTTTGCTTTTTCCTGCTCCTCTTAGCATGATAAAGAAGATTCAAAGAGAGTGAGATGCCAGCTACTTTCATTCAGTCAGTAGCTTCAATCATTTCTGGACGTTTTTCAATGGTAAAAATCAATGAATATTGTAAATGCACAAACAGTAATTTCTCCACATTGCAAGGTGCAATTCTGAAATTTTTTGCTTTTTCCTGCTCCTCTTAGCATGATAAAGAAGATTCAAAGAGAGTGAGATGCCAGCTCCTTTCATTCAGTCAGTAGCTTCAAACATTTCTGGTATATGAATAACATGATGTTTTTCAATGGCAAAAATCAATGAATATTGTAAATGCACAAACAGTAATTTCTCCGCATTGCAAGGTGCAATTCTGAAATTTTTTGCTTTTTCCTGCTCCTCTTAGCATGATAAACAAGATTCAAAGAGAGTGAGATGCCAGCTCCTTTCATTCAGTCAGTAGCTTCAATCATTTCTGGGCGTTTTTCAATGGCAAAAATCAATGAATATTGTAAATGCACAAACAGTAATTTCTCCGCATTGCAAGGTGCAATTCTGAAATTTTTTGCTTTTTCCTGCTCCTCTTAGCATGATAAAGAAGATTCAAAGAGAGTGAGATGCCAGCTCCTTTCATTCAGTCAGTAGCTTCAAACATTTCTGGTATATGAATAACATGATGTTTTTCAATGGCAAAAATCAATGAATATTGTAAATGCACAAACAGTAATTTCTCCGCATTGCAAGGTGCAAGTCTGAAATTTTTTGCTTTTTCCTGCTCCTCTTAGCATGATAAAGAAGATTCAAAGAGAGTGAGATGCCAGCTACTTTCATTCAGTCAGTAGCTTCAATCATTTCTGGACGTTTTTCAATGGTAAAAATCAATGAATATTGTAAATGCACAAACAGTAATTTCTCCACATTGCAAGGTGCAATTCTGAAATTTTTTGCTTTTTCCTGCTCCTCTTAGCATGATAAAGAAGATTCAAAGACAGTGAGATGCCAGCTCCTTTCATTCAGTCAGTAGCTTCAAACATTTCTGGTATATGAATAACATGATGTTTTTCAATGGCAAAAATCAATGAATATTGTAAATGCACAAACAGTAATTTCTCCGCATTGCAAGGTGCAATTCTGAAATTTTTTGCTTTTTCCTGCTCCTCTTAGCATGATAAAGAAGATTCAAAGAGAGTGAGATGCCAGCTCCTTTCATTCAGTCAGTACCTTCAATCATTTCTGGACGTTTTTCAATGGCAAAAATCAATGAATATTGTAAATGCACAAACAGTAATTTCTCCGCATTGCAAGGTGCAATTCTGAAATTTTTTGCTTTTTCCCGCTCCTCTTAGCATGATAAAGATTCAAAGAGAGTGAGGTGCCAGCTCCTTTCATTCAGTCAGTAGCTTCAAACATTTCTGGTATATGATTAACATGTTTTTCAATGGCAAAAATCAATGAATATTGTAAATGCACAAACAGTAATTTCTCCGCATTGCAAGGTGCAATTCTGAAATTTTTTGCTTTTTCCTGCTCCTCTTAGCATGATAAAGAAGATTCAAAGAGAGTGAGATGCCAGCTCCTTTCATTCAGTCAGTAGCTTCAAACATTTCTGGTATATGAATAACATGATGTTTTTCAATGGCAAAAATCAATGAATATTGTAAATGCACAAACAGTAATTTCTCCGCATTGCAAGGTGCAAGTCTGAAATTTTTTGCTTTTTCCTGCTCCTCTTAGCATGATAAAGAAGATTCAAAGAGAGTGAGATGCCAGCTACTTTCATTCAGTCAGTAGCTTCAATCATTTCTGGACCTTTTTCAATGGTAAAAATCAATGAATATTGTAAATGCACAAACAGTAATTTCTCCACATTGCAAGGTGCAATTCTGAAATTTTTTGCTTTTTCCTGCTCCTCTTAGCATGATAAAGAAGATTCAAAGAGAGTGAGATGCCAGCTCCTTTCATTCAGTCAGTAGCTTCAAACATTTCTGGTATATGAATAACATGATGTTTTTCAATGGCAAAAATCAATGAATATTGTAAATGCACAAACAGTAATTTCTCCGCATTGCAAGGTGCAATTCTGAAATTTTTTGCTTTTTCCTGCTCCTCTTAGCATGATAAAGAAGATTCAAAGAGAGTGAGATGCCAGCTCCTTTCATTCAGTCAGTAGCTTCAAACATTTCTGGTATATGAATAACATGATGTTTTTCAATGGCAAAAATCAATGAATATTGTAAATGCACAAACAGTAATTTCTCCGCATTGCAAGGTGCAATTCTGAAATTTTTTGCTTTTTCCTGCTCCTCTTAGCATGATAAAGAAGATTCAAAGAGAGTGAGATGCCAGCTCCTTTCATTCAGTCAGTAGCTTCAATCATTTCTGGATGTTTTTCAATGGCAAAAATCAATGAATATTGTAAATGCACAAACAGTAATTTCTCCGCATTGCAAGGTGCAATTCTGAAATTTTTTGCTTTTTCCTGCTCCTCTTAGCATGATAAAGAAGATTCAAAGAGAGTGAGATGTCAGCTCCTTTCATTCAGTCAGTAGCTTCAAACATTTCTGGTATATGAATAACATGATGTTTTTCAATGGCAAAAATCAATGAATTTTGTAAATGCACAAACAGTAATTTCTCCGCATTGCAAGGTGCAATTCTGAAATTTTTTGCTTTTTCCTGCTCCTCTTAGCATGATAAAGAAGATTCAAAGAGAGTGAGATGCCAGTTCCTTTCATTCAGTCAGTAGCTTCAATCATTTCTGGACGTTTTTCAATGGCAAAAATCAATGAATATTGTAAATGCACAAACAGTAATTTCTCCGCATTGCAAGGTGCAATTCTGAAATTTTTTGCTTTTTCCTGCTCCTCTTAGCATGATAAAGAAGATTCAAAGAGAGTGAGATGCCAGCTCCTTTCATTCAGTCAGTATCTTCAATGATTTCTGGTATATGAATAACATGATGTTTTTCAATGGCAAAAATCAATGAATATTGTAAATGCACAAACAGTAATTTCTCCGCATTGCAAGGTGCAATTCTGAAATTTTTTGCTTTTTCCTGCTCCTCTTAGCATGATAAAGAAGATTCAAAGAGAGTGAGATGCCAGCTCCTTTCATTCAGTCAGTAGCTTCAATCATTTCTGGACGTTTTTCAAAGGCAAAAATCAATGAATATTGTAAATGCACAAACAGTAATTTCTCCGCATTGCAAGGTGCAATTATGAAATTTTTTGCTTTTTCCTGCTCCTCTTAGCATGATAAACAAGATTCAAAGAGAGTGAGATGCCAGCTCCTTTCATTCAGTCAGTAGCTTCAATCATTTCTGGACGTTTTTCAATGGCAAAAATCAATGAATATTGTAAATGCACAAACAGTAATTTCTCCGCATTGCAAGGTGCAATTCTGAAATTTTTTGCTTTTTCCTGCTCCTCTTAGCATGATAAAGAAGATTCAAAGAGAGTGAGATGCCAGCTCCTTTCATTCAGTCAGTAGCTTCAAACATTTCTGGTATATGAATAACATGATGTTTTTCAATGGCAAAAATCAATGAATATTGTAAATGCACAAACAGTAATTTCTCCGCATTGCAAGGTGCAAGTCTGAAATTTTTTGCTTTTTCCTGCTCCTCTTAGCATGATAAAGAAGATACAAAGAGAATGAGATGCCAGCTACTTTCATTCAGTCAGTAGCTTCAATCATTTCTGGATGTTTTTCAATGGTAAAAATCAATGAATATTGTAAATGCACAAACAGTAATTTCTCCACATTGCAAGGTGCAATTCTGAAATTTTTTGCTTTTTCCTGCTCCTCTTAGCATGATAAAGAAGATTCAAAGAGAGTGAGATGCCAGCTCCTTTCATTCAGTCAGTAGCTTCAAACATTTCTGGTATATGAATAACATGATGTTTTTCAATGGCAAAAATCAATGAATATTGTAAATGCACAAACAGTAATTTCTCTGCATTGCAAGGTGCAATTCTGAAATTTTTTGCTTTTTCCTGCTCCTCTTAGCATGATAAAGAAGATTCAAAGAGAGTGAGATGCCAGCTACTTTCATTCAGTCAGTAGCTTCAATCATTTCTGGATGTTTTTCAATGGTAAAAATCAATGAATATTGTAAATGCACAAACAGTAATTTCTCCACATTGCAAGGTGCAATTCTGAAATTTTTTGCTTTTTCCCGCTCCTCTTAGCATGATAAAGAAGATTCAAAGAGAGTGAGATGCCAGCTACTTTCATTCAGTCAGTAGCTTTAATCATTTCTGGACCTTTTTCAATGGTAAAAATCAATGAATATTGTAAATGCACAAACAGTAATTTCTCCACATTGCAAGGTGCAATTCTGAAATTTTTTGCTTTTTCCTGCTCCTCTTAGCATGATAAAGAAGATTCAAAGAGAGTGAGATGCCAGCTCCTTTCATTCAGTCAGTAGCTTCAAACATTTCTGGTATATGAATAACATGATGTTTTTCAATGGCAAAAATCAATGAATATTGTAAATGCACAAACATTAATTTCTCCGCATTGCAAGGTGCAATTCTGAAATTTTTTGCTTTTTCCTGCTCCTCTTAGCATGATAAAGAAGATTCAAAGAGAGTGAGATGCCAGCTCCTTTCATTCAGTCAGTAGCTTCAAACATTTCTGGTATATGAATAACATGATGTTTTTCAATGGCAAAAATCAATGAATATTGTAAATGCACAAACAGTAATTTCTCCGCATTGCAAGGTGCAATTCTGAAATTTTTTGCTTTTTCCTGCTCCTCTTAGCATGATAAAGAAGATTCAAAGAGAGTGAGATGCCAGCTCCTTTCATTCAGTCAGTAGCTTCAATCATTTCTGGATGTTTTTCAATGGCAAAAATCAATGAATATTGTAAATGCACAAACAGTAATTTCTCCGCATTGCAAGGTGCAATTCTGAAATTTTTTGCTTTTTCCTGCTCCTCTTAGCATGATAAAGAAGATTCAAAGAGAGTGAGATGTCAGCTCCTTTCATTCAGTCAGTAGCTTCAAACATTTCTGGTATATGAATAACATGATGTTTTTCAATGGCAAAAATCAATGAATTTTGTAAATGCACAAACAGTAATTTCTCCGCATTGCAAGGTGCAATTCTGAAATTTTTTGCTTTTTCCTGCTCCTCTTAGCATGATAAAGAAGATTCAAAGAGAGTGAGATGCCAGTTCCTTTCATTCAGTCAGTAGCTTCAATCATTTCTGGACGTTTTTCAATGGCAAAAATCAATGAATATTGTAAATGCACAAACAGTAATTTCTCCGCATTGCAAGGTGCAATTCTGAAATTTTTTGCTTTTTCCTGCTCCTCTTAGCATGATAAAGAAGATTCAAAGAGAGTGAGATGCCAGCTCCTTTCATTCAGTCAGTATCTTCAATCATTTCTGGTATATGAATAACATGATGTTTTTCAATGGCAAAAATCAATGAATATTGTAAATGCACAAACAGTAATTTCTCCGCATTGCAAGGTGCAATTCTGAAATTTTTTGCTTTTTCCTGCTCCTCTTAGCATGATAAAGAAGATTCAAAGAGAGTGAGATGCCAGCTCCTTTCATTCAGTCAGTAGCTTCAATCATTTCTGGACGTTTTTCAATGGCAAAAATCAATGAATATTGTAAATGCACAAACAGTAATTTCTCCGCATTGCAAGGTGCAATTCTGAAATTTTTTGCTTTTTCCTGCTCCTCTTAGCATGATAAACAAGATTCAAAGAGAGTGAGATGCCAGCTCCTTTCATTCAGTCAGTAGCTTCAATCATTTCTGGACGTTTTTCAATGGCAAAAATCAATGAATATTGTAAATGCACAAACAGTAATTTCTCCGCATTGCAAGGTGCAATTCTGAAATTTTTTGCTTTTTCCTGCTCCTCTTAGCATGATAAAGAAGATTCAAAGAGAGTGAGATGCCAGCTCCTTTCATTCAGTCAGTAGCTTCAAACATTTCTGGTATATGAATAACATGATGTTTTTCAATGGCAAAAATCAATGAATATTGTAAATGCACAAACAGTAATTTCTCCGCATTGCAAGGTGCAAGTCTGAAATGTTTTGCTTTTTCCTGCTCCTCTTAGCATGATAAAGAAGATACAAAGAGAGTGAGATGCCAGCTACTTTCATTCAGTCAGTAGCTTCAATCATTTCTGGATGTTTTTCAATGGTAAAAATCAATGAATATTGTAAATGCACAAACAGTAATTTCTCCACATTGCAAGGTGCAATTCTGAAATTTTTTGCTTTTTCCTGCTCCTCTTAGCATGATAAAGAAGATTCAAAGAGAGTGAGATGCCATCTCCTTTCATTCAGTCAGTAGCTTCAAACATTTCTGGTATATGAATAACATGATGTTTTTCAATGGCAAAAATCAATGAATATTGTAAATGCACAAACAGTAATTTCTCTGCATTGCAAGGTGCAATTCTGAAATTTTTTGCTTTTTCCTGCTCCTCTTAGCATGATAAAGAAGATTCAAAGAGAGTGAGATGCCAGCTACTTTCATTCAGTCAGTAGCTTCAATCATTTCTGGATGTTTTTCAATGGTAAAAATCAATGAATATTGTAAATGCACAAACAGTAATTTCTCCACATTGCAAGGTGCAATTCTGAAATTTTTTGCTTTTTCCTGCTCCTCTTAGCATGATAAAGAAGATTCAAAGAGAGTGAGATGCCAGCTCCTTTCATTCAGTCAGTAGCTTCAAACATTTCTGGTATATGAATAACATGATGTTTTTCAATGGCAAAAATCAATGAATATTGTAAATGCACAAACAGTAATTTCTCCGCATTGCAAGGTGCAATTCTGAAATTTTTTGCTTTTTCCTGCTCCTCTTAGCATGATAAAGAAGATTCAAAGAGAGTGAGATGCCAGCTCCTTTCATTCAGTCAGTAGCTTCAAACATTTCTGGTATATGAATAACATGATGTTTTTCAATGGCAAAAATCAATGAATATTGTAAATGCACAAACAGTAATTTCTCCGCATTGCAAGGTGCAATTCTGAAATTTTTTGCTTTTTCCTGCTCCTCTTAGCATGATAAAGAATATTCAAAGAGAGTGAGATGCCAGCTCCTTTCATTCAGTCAGTAGCTTCAATCATTTCTGGATGTTTTTCAATGGCAAAAATCAATGAATATTGTAAATGCACAAACTGTAATTTCTCCGCATTGCAAGGTGCAATTCTGAAATTTTTTGTTTTTTCCTGCTCCTCTTAGCATGATAAAGAAGATTCAAAGAGAGTGAGATGCCAGCTCCTTTCATTCAGTCAGTAGCTTCAATCATTTCTGGACGTTTTTCAATGGCAAAAATCAATGAATATTGTAAATGCACAAACAGTAATTTCTCCGCATTGCAAGGTGCAATTCTGAAATTTTTTGCTTTTTCCTGCTCCTCTTAGCATGATAAAGAAGATTCAAAGAGAGTGAGATGCCAGCTCCTTTCATTCAGTCAGTACCTTCAATCATTTCTGGATGTTTTTCAATGGCAAAAATCAATGAATATTGTAAATGCACAAACAGTAATTTCTCCGCATTGCAAGGTGCAATTCTGAAATTTTTTGCTTTTTCCCGCTCCTCTTAGCATGATAAAGAAGATTCAAAGAGAGTGAGGTGCCAGCTCCTTTCATTCAGTCAGTAGCTTCAAACATTTCTGGTATATGAATAACATGTTTTTCAATGGCAAAAATCAATGAATATTGTAAATGCACAAACAGTAATTTCTCCGCATTGCAAGGTGCAATTCTGAAATTTTTTGATTTTTCCTGCTCCTCTTAGCATGATAAAGAAGATTCAAAGAGAGTGAGATGCCAGCTCCTTTCATTCAGTCAGTAGCTTCAATCATTTCTGGACGTTTTTCAATGGCAAAAATCAATGAATATTGTAAATGCACAAACAGTAATTTCTCCGCATTGCAAGGTGCAATTCTGAAATTTTTTGCTTTTTCCTGCTCCTCTTAGCATGATAAAGAAGATTCAAAGAGAGTGAGATGCCAGCTCCTTTCATTCAGTCAGTAGCTTCAATCATTTCTGGACGTTTTTCAATGGCAAAAATCAATGAATATTGTAAATGCACAAACAGTAATTTCTCCGCATTGCAAGGTGCAATTCTGAAATTTTTTGCTTTTTCCTGCTCCTCTTAGCATGATAAAGAAGATTCAAAGAGAGTGAGATGCCAGCTCCTTTCATTCAGTCAGTAGCTTCAAACATTTCTGGTATATGAATAACATGATGTTTTTCAATGGCAAAAATCAATGAATATTGTAAATGCACAAACAGTAATTTCTCCGCATTGCAAGGTGCAAGTCTGAAATTTTTTGCTTTTTCCTGCTCCTCTTAGCATGGTAAAGAAGATTCAAAGAGAGTGAGATGCCAGCTACTTTCATTCAGTCAGTAGCTTCAATCATTTCTGGACGTTTTTCAATGGTAAAAATCAATGAATATTGTAAATGCACAAACAGTAATTTCTCCACATTGCAAGGTGCAATTCTGAAATTTTTTGCTTTTTCCTGCTCCTCTTAGCATGATAAAGAAGATTCAAAGAGAGTGAGATGCCAGCTCCTTTCATTCAGTCAGTAGCTTCAAACATTTCTGGTATATGAAGAACATGATGTTTTTCAATGGCAAAAATCAATGAATATTGTAAATGCACAAACAGTAATTTCTCCGCATTGCAAGGTGCAATTCTGAAATTTTTTGCTTTTTCCTGCTCCTCTTAGCATGATAAAGAAGATTCAAAGAGAGTGAGATGCCAGCTCCTTTCATTCAGTCAGTAGCTTCAAACATTTCTGGTATATGAATAACATGATGTTTTTCAATGGCAAAAATTAATGAATATTGTAAATGCACAAACAGTAATTTCTCCGCATTGCAAGGTGCAATTCTGAAATTTTTTGCTTTTTCCTGCTCCTCTTAGCATGATAAAGAAGATTCAAAGAGAGTGAGATGCCAGCTCCTTTCATTCAGTCAGTAGCTTCAATCATTTCTGGACGTTTTTCAATGGCAAAAATCAATGAATATTGTAAATGCACAAACAGTAATTTCTCCGCATTGCAAGGTGCAATTCTGAAATTTTTTGCTTTTTCCTGCTCCTCTTAGCATGATAAAGAAGATTCAAAGAGAGTGAGATGCCAGCTCCTTTCATTCAGTCAGTAGCTTCAATCATTTCTGGACGTTTTTCAATGGCAAAAATCAATGAATATTGTAAATGCACAAACAGTAATTTCTCCGCATTGCAAGGTGCAATTCTGAAATTTTTTGCTTTTTCCTGCTCCTCTTAACATGATAAAGAAGATTCAAAGAGAGTGAGATGCCAGCTCCTTTCATTCAGTCAGTAGCTTCAATCATTTCTGGACGTTTTTCAATGGCAAAAATCAATGAATATTGTAAATGCACAAACAGTAATTTCTCCGCATTGCAAGGTGCAATTCTGAAATTTTTTGCTTTTTCCTGCTCCTCTTAGCATGATAAAGAAGATTCAAAGAGAGTGAGATGCCAGCTCCTTTCATTCAGTCAGTAGCTTCAATCATTTCTGGACGTTTTTCAATGGCAAAAATCAATGAATATTGTAAATGCACAAACAGTAATTTCTCCGCATTGCAAGGTGCAATTCTGAAATTTTTTGCTTTTTCCTGCTCCTCTTAGCATGACAAAGAAGATTCAAAGAGAGTAAGATGCCAGCTCCTTTCATTCAGTCAGTAGCTTCAATCATTTCTGGTATATGAATAACATGATGTTTTTCAATGGCAAAAATCAATGAATATTGTAAATGCACAAACAGTAATTTCTCCGCATTGCAAGGTGCAATTCTGAAATTTTTTGCTTTTTCCTGCTCCTCTTAGCATGATAAAGAAGATTCAAAGAGAGTGAGATGCCAGCTCCTTTCATTCAGTCAGTAGCTTCAATCATTTCTGGACGTTTTTCAATGGCAAAAATCAATGAATATTGTAAATGCACAAACAGTAATTTCTCCGCATTGCAAGGTGCAATTCTGAAATTTTTTGCTTTTTCCTGCTCCTCTTAGCATGATAAAGAAGATTCAAAGAGAGTGAGATGCCAGCTCCTTTCATTCAGTCAGTAGCTTCAATCATTTCTGGACGTTTTTCAATGGCAAAAATCAATGAATATTGTAAATGCACAAACAGTAATTTCTCCGCATTGCAAGGTGCAATTCTGAAATTTTTTGCTTTTTCCTGCTCCTCTTAGCATGATAAAGAAGATTCATAGAGAGTGAGATGCCAGCTCCTTTCATTCAGTCAGTAGCTTCAAACATTTCTTGTATATGAATAACATGATGTTTTTCAATGGCAAAAATCAATGAATATTGTAAAAGCACAAACATTAATTTCTCCGCATTGCAAGGTGCAATTCTGAAATTTTTTGCTTTTTCCTGCTCCTCTTAGCATGATAAAGAAGATTCAAAGAGAGTGAGATGCCAGCTCCTTTCATTCAGTCAGTAGCTTCAATCATTTCTGGACGTTTTTCAATGGCAAAAATCAATGAATATTGTAAATGCACAAACAGTAATTTCTCCGCATTGCAAGGTGCAATTCTGAAATTTTTTGCTTTTTCCTGCTCCTCTTAGCATGATAAAGAAGATTCAAAGAGAGTGAGATGCCAGCTCCTTTCATTCAGTCAGTAGCTTCAATCATTTCTGGTATATGAATAACATGATGTTTTTCAATGGCAAAAATCAATGAATATTGTAAATGCACAAACAGTAATTTCTCCGCATTGCAAGTTGCAATTCTGAAATTTTTTGCTTTTTCCTGCTCCTCTTAGCATGATAAAGAAGATTCAAAGAGAGTGAGATGCCAGCTCCTTTCATTCAGTCAGTAGCTTCAATCATTTCTGGACGTTTTTCAATGGCAAAAATCAATGAATATTGTAAATGCACAAACAGTAATTTCTCCGCATTGCAAGGTGCAATTCTGAAATTTTTTGCTTTTTCCTGCTCCTCTTAGCATGATAAAGAAGATTCAAAGAGAGTGAGATGCCAGCTCCTTTCATTCAGTCAGTAGCTTCAATCATTTCTGGACGTTTTTCAATGGCAAAAATCAATGAATATTGTAAATGCACAAACAGTAATTTCTCCGCATTGCAAGGTGCAATTCTGAAATTTTTTGCTTTTTCCTGCTCCTCTTAGCATGATAAAGAAGATTCAAAGAGAGTTAGATGCCAGCTCCTTTCATTCAGTCAGTAGCTTCAAACATTTCTGGTATATGAATAACATGATGTTTTTCAATGGCAAAAATCAATGAATATTGTAAAAGCACAAACAGTAATTTCTCCGCATTGCAAGGTGCAATTCTGAAATTTTTTGCTTTTTCCTGCTCCTCTTAGCATGATAAAGAAGATTCAAAGAGAGTGAGATGCCAGCTCCTTTCATTCAGTCAGTAGCTTCAATCATTTCTGGACGTTTTTCAATGGCAAAAATCAATGAATATTGTAAATGCACAAACAGTAATTTCTCCGCATTGCAAGGTGCAATTCTGAAATTTTTTGCTTTTTCCTGCTCCTCTTAGCATGATAAAGAAGATTCAAAGAGAGTGAGATGCCAGCTCCTTTCATTCAGTCAGTACCTTCAATCATTTCTGGATGTTTTTCAATGGCAAAAATCAATGAATATTGTAAATGCACAAACAGTAATTTCTCCGCATTGCAAGGTGCAATTCTGAAATTTTTTGCTTTTTCCCGCTCCTCTTAGCATGATAAAGAAGATTCAAAGAGAGTGAGGTGCCAGCTCCTTTCATTCAGTCAGTAGCTTCAAACATTTCTGGTATATGAATAACATGTTTTTCAATGGCAAAAATCAATGAATATTGTAAATGCACAAACAGTAATTTCTCCGCATTGCAAGGTGCAATTCTGAAATTTTTTCTTTTTCCTGCTCCTCTTAGCATGATAAAGAAGATTCAAAGAGAGTGAGATGCCAGCTCCTTTCATTCAGTCAGTAGCTTCAATCATTTCTGGACGTTTTTCAATGGCAAAAATCAATGAATATTGTAAATGCACAAACAGTAATTTCTCCGCATTGCAAGGTGCAATTCTGAAATTTTTTGCTTTTTCCTGCTCCTCTTAGCATGATAAAGAAGATTCAAAGAGAGTGAGATGCCAGCTCCTTTCATTCAGTCAGTAGCTTCAATCATTTCTGGACGTTTTTCAATGGGAAAAATCAATGAATATTGTAAATGCACAAACAGTAATTTCTCCGCATTGCAAGGTGCAATTCTGAAATTTTTTGCTTTTTCCTGCTCCTCTTAGCATGATAAAGAAGATTCAAAGAGAGTGAGATGCCAGCTCCTTTCATTCAGTCAGTAGCTTCAAACATTTCTGGTATATGAATAACAAGTTGTTTTTCAATGGCAAAAATCAATGAATATTGTAAATGCACAAACAGTAATTTCTCCGCATTGCAAGGTGCAAGTCTGAAATTTTTTGCTTTTTCCTGCTCCTCTTAGCATGGTAAAGAAGATTCAAAGAGAGTGAGATGCCAGCTACTTTCATTCAGTCAGTAGCTTCAATCATTTCTGGACGTTTTTCAATGGTAAAAATCAATGAATATTGTAAATGCACAAACAGTAATTTCTCCACATTGCAAGGTGCAATTCTGAAATTTTTTGCTTTTTCCTGCTCCTCTTAGCATGATAAAGAAGATTCAAAGAGAGTGAGATGCCAGCTCCTTTCATTCAGTCAGTAGCTTCAAACATTTCTGGTATATGAATAACATGATGTTTTTCAATGGCAAAAATCAATGAATATTGTAAATGCACAAACAGTAATTTCTCCGCATTGCAAGGTGCAATTCTGAAATTTTTTGCTTTTTCCTGCTCCTCTTAGCATGATAAAGAAGATTCAAAGAGAGTGAGATGCCAGCTCCTTTCATTCAGTCAGTAGCTTCAAACATTTCTGGTATATGAATAACATGATGTTTTTCAATGGCAAAAATCAATGAATATTGTAAATGCACAAACAGTAATTTCTCCGCATTGCAAGGTGCAATTCTGAAATTTTTTGCTTTTTCATGCTCCTCTTAGCATGATAAAGAAGATTCAAAGAGAGTGAGATGCCAGCTCCTTTCATTCAGTCAGTAGCTTCAATCATTTCTGGACGTTTTTCAATGGCAAAAATCAATGAATATTGTAAATGCACAAACAGTAATTTCTCCGCATTGCAAGGTGCAATTCTGAAATTTTTTGCTTTTTCCTGCTCCTCTTAGCATGATAAAGAAGATTCAAAGAGAGTGAGATGCCAGCTCCTTTCATTCAGTCAGTAGCTTCAATCATTTCTGGACGTTTTTCAATGGCAAAAATCAATGAATATTGTAAATGCACAAACAGTAATTTCTCCGCATTGCAAGGTGCAATTCTGAAATTTTTTGCTTTTTCCTGCTCCTCTTAGCATGATAAAGAAGATTCAAAGAGAGTGAGATGCCAGCTCCTTTCATTCAGTCAGTAGCTTCAAACATTTCTGGTATATGAATAACATGATGTTTTTCAATGGCAAAAATCAATGAATATTGTAAATGCACAAACAGTAATTTCTCCGCATTGCAAGGTGCAATTCTGAAATTTTTTGCTTTTTCCTGCTCCTCTTAGCATGATAAAGAAGATTCAAAGAGAGTGAGATGCCAGCTCCTTTCATTCAGTCAGTAGCTTCAATCATTTCTGGACGTTTTTCAATGGCAAAAATCAATGAATATTGTAAATGCACAAACAGTAATTTCTCCGCATTGCAAGGTGCAATTCTGAAATTTTTTGCTTTTTCCTGCTCCTCTTAGCATGATAAAGAAGATTCAAAGAGAGTGAGATGCCAGCTCCTTTCATTCAGTCAGTAGCTTCAATCATTTCTGGACGTTTTTCAATGGCAAAAATCAATGAATATTGTAAATGCACAAACAGTAATTTCTCCGCATTGCAAGGTGCAATTCTGAAATTTTTTGCTTTTTCCTGCTCCTCTTAGCATGACAAAGAAGATTCAAAGAGAGTAAGATGCCAGCTCCTTTCATTCAGTCAGTAGCTTCAATCATTTCTGGTATATGAATAACATGATGTTTTTCAATGGCAAAAATCAATGAATATTGTAAATGCACAAACAGTAATTTCTCCGCATTGCAAGGTGCAATTCTGAAATTTTTTGCTTTTTCCTGCTCCTCTTAGCATGATAAAGAAGATTCAAAGAGAGTGAGATGCCAGCTCCTTTCATTCAGTCAGTAGCTTCAATCATTTCTGGACGTTTTTCAATGGCAAAAATCAATGAATATTGTAAATGCACAAACAGTAATTTCTCCGCATTGCAAGGTGCAATTCTGAAATTTTTTGCTTTTTCCTGCTCCTCTTAGCATGATAAAGAAGATTCAAAGAGAGTGAGATGCCAGCTCCTTTCATTCAGTCAGTAGCTTCAATCATTTCTGGACGTTTTTCAATGGCAAAAATCTATGAATATTGTAAATTCACAAACAGTAATTTCTCCGCATTGCAAGGTGCAATTCTGAAATTTTTTGCTTTTTCCTGCTCCTCTTAGCATGATAAAGAAGATTCAAAGAGAGTGAGATGCCAGCTCCTTTCATTCAGTCAGTAGCTTCAAACATTTCTTGTATATGAATAACATGATGTTTTTCAATGGCAAAAATCAATGAATATTGTAAAAGCACAAACAGTAATTTCTCCGCATTGCAAGGTGCAATTCTGAAATTTTTTGCTTTTTCCTGCTCCTCTTAGCATGATAAAGAAGATTCAAAGAGAGTGAGATGCCAGCTCCTTTCATTCAGTCAGTAGCTTCAATCATTTCTGGTATATGAATAACATGATGTTTTTCAATGGCAAAAATCAATGAATATTGTAAATGCACAAACAGTAATTTCTCCGCATTGCAAGTTGCAATTCTGAAATGTTTTGCTTTTTCCTGCTCCTCTTAGCATGATAAAGAAGATTCAAAGAGAGTGAGATGCCAGCTCCTTTCATTCAGTCAGTAGCTTCAAACATTTCTGGTATATGAATAACATGATGTTTTTCAATGGCAAAAATCAATGAATATTGTAAATGCACAAACAGTAATTTCTCCGCATTGCAAGGTGCAATTCTGAAATTTTTTGCTTTTTCCTGCTCCTCTTAGCATGATAAAGAAGATTCAAAGAGAGTGAGATGCCAGTTCCTTTCATTCAGTCAGTAGCTTCAATCATTTCTGGACGTTTTTCAATGGCAAAAATCAATGAATATTGTAAATGCACAAACAGTAATTTCTCCGCATTGCAAGGTGCAATTCTGAAATTTTTTGCTTTTTCCTGCTCCTCTTAGCATGATAAAGAAGATTCAAAGAGAGTTAGATGCCAGCTCCTTTCATTCAGTCAGTAGCTTCAAACATTTCTGGTATATGAATAACATGATGTTTTTCAATGGCAAAAATCAATGAATATTGTAAAAGCACAAACAGTAATTTCTCCGCATTGCAAGGTGCAATTCTGAAATTTTTTGCTTTTTCCTGCTCCTCTTAGCATGATAAAGAAGATTCAAAGAGAGTGAGATGCCAGCTCCTTTCATTCAGTCAGTAGCTTCAATCATTTCTGGACGTTTTTCAATGGCAAAAATCAATGAATATTGTAAATGCACAAACAGTAATTTCTCCGCATTGCAAGGTGCAATTCTGAAATTTTTTGCTTTTTCCTGCTCCTCTTAGCATGATAAAGAAGATTCAAAGAGAGTGAGATGCCAGCTCCTTTCATTCAGTCAGTAGCTTCAATCATTTCTGGTATATGAATAACATGATGTTTTTCAATGGCAAAAATCAATGAATATTGTAAATGCACAAACAGTAATTTCTCCACATTGCAAGGTGCAATTCTGAAATTTTTTGCTTTTTCCTGCTCCTCTTAGCATGATAAAGAAGATTCAAAGAGAGTGAGATGCCAGCTCCTTTCATTCAGTCAGTAGCTTCAATCATTTCTGGACGTTTTTCAATGGCAAAAATCAATGAATATTGTAAATGCACAAACAGTAATTTCTCCGCATTGCAAGGTGCAATTCTGAAATTTTTTGCTTTTTCCTGCTCCTCTTAGCATGATAAAGAAGATTCAAAGAGAGCGAGATGCCAGCTCCTTTCATTCAGTCAGTAGCTTCAATCATTTCTGGTATATGAATAACATGATGTTTTTCAATGGCAAAAATCAATGAATATTGTAAATGCACAAACAGTAATTTCTCCGCATTGCAAGGTGCAATTGTGAAATTTTTTGCTTTTTCCTGCTCCTCTTAGCATGATAAAGAAGATTCAAAGAGAGTGAGATGCCAGCTCCTTTCATTCAGTCAGTAGCTTCAATTATTTCTGGACGTTTTTCAATGGCAAAAATCAATGAATATTGTAAATGCACAAACAGTAATTTCTCCGCATTGCAAGGTGCAATTCTGAAATTTTTTGCTTTTTCCTGCTCCTCTTAGCATGATAAAGAAGATTCAAAGAGAGTGAGATGCCAGCTCCTTTCATTCAGTCAGTAGCTTCAAACATTTCTGGTATATGAATAACATGATGTTTTTCAATGGCAAAATCAATGAATATTGTAAATGCACAAACAGTAATTTCTCCGCATTGCAAGGTGCAATTCTGAAATTTTTTGCTTTTTCCTGCTCCTCTTAGCATGATAAAGAAGATTCAAAGAGAGTGAGATGCCAGCTCCTTTCATTCAGTCAGTAGCTTCAATCATTTCTGGACGTTTTTCAATGGCAAAAATCAATGAATATTGTAAATGCACAAACAGTAATTTCTCCGCATTGCAAGGTGCAATTCTGAAATTTTTTGCTTTTTCCTGCTCCTCTTAGCATGATAAAGAAGATTCAAAGAGAGTGAGATGCCAGCTCCTTTCATTCAGTCAGTAGCTTCAATCATTTCTGGTATATGAATAACATGATGTTTTTCAATGGCAAAAATCAATGAATATTGTAAATGCACAAACAGTAATTTCTCCGCATTGCAAGGTGCAATTCTGAAATTTTTTGCTTTTTCCTGCTCCTCTTAGCATGATAAAGAAGATTCAAAGAGAGTGAGATGCCAGCTCCTTTCATTCAGTCAGTAGCTTCAAACATTTCTGGTATATGAATAACATGATGTTTTTCAATGGCAAAAATCAATGAATATTGTAAATGCACAAACAGTAATTTCTCCGCATTGCAAGGTGCAATTCTGAAATTTTTTGCTTTTTCCTGCTCCTCTTAGCATGATAAAGAAGATTCAAAGAGAGTGAGATGCCAGCTCCTTTCATTCAGTCAGTAGCTTCAATCATTTCTGGACGTTTTTCAATGGCAAAAATCAATGAATATTGTAAATGCACAAACAGTAATTTCTCCGCATTGCAAGGTGCAATTCTGAAATTTTTTGCTTTTTCCTGCTCCTCTTAGCATGATAAAGAAGACTCAAAGAGAGTGAGATGTCAGCTCCTTTCATTCAGTCAGTAGCTTCAAACATTTCTGGTATATGAATAACATGATGTTTTTCAATGGCAAAAATCAATGAATTTTGTAAATGCACAAACAGTAATTTCTCCGCATTGCAAGGTGCAATTCTGAAATTTTTTGCTTTTTCCTGCTCCTCTTAGCATGATAAAGAAGATTCAAAGAGAGTGAGATGCCAGTTCCTTTCATTCAGTCAGTAGCTTCAATCATTTCTGGACGTTTTTCAATGGCAAAAATCAATGAATATTGTAAATGCACAAACAGTAATTTCTCCGCATTGCAAGGTGCAATTCTGAAATTTTTTGCTTTTTCCTGCTCCTCTTAGCATGATAAAGAAGATTCAAAGAGAGTGAGATGCCAGCTCCTTTCATTCAGTCAGTAGCTTCAATCATTTCTGGTATATGAATAACATGATGTTTTTCAATGGCAAAAATCAATGAATATTGTAAATGCACAAACAGTAATTTCTCCGCATTGCAAGGTGCAATTCTGAATTTTTTTGCTTTTTCCTGCTCCTCTTAGCATGATAAAGAAGATTCAAAGAGAGTGAGATGCCAGCTCCTTTCATTCAGTCAGTAGCTTCAATCATTTCTGGACGTTTTTCAATGGCAAAAATCAATGAATATTGTAAATGCACAAACAGTAATTTCTCCGCATTGCAAGGTGCAATTCTGAAATTTTTTGCTTTTTTCTGCTCCTCTTAGCATGATAAACAAGATTCAAAGAGAGTGAGATGCCAGCTCCTTTCATTCAGTCAGTAGCTTCAATCATTTCTGGACGTTTTTCAATGGCAAAAATCAATGAATATTGTAAATGCACAAACAGTAATTTCTCCGCATTGCAAGGTGCAATTCTGAAATTTTTTGCTTTTTCCTGCTCCTCTTAGCATGATAAAGAAGATTCAAAGAGAGTGAGATGCCAGCTCCTTTCATTCAGTCAGTAGCTTCAAACATTTCTGGTATATGAATAACATGATGTTTTTCAATGGCAAAAATCAATGAATATTGTAAATGCACAAACAGTAATTTCTCCGCATTGCAAGGTGCAAGTCTGAAATTTTTTGCTTTTTCCTGCTCCTCTTAGCATGATAAAGAAGATTCAAAGAGAGTGAGATGCCAGCTACTTTCATTCAGTCAGTAGCTTCAATCATTTCTGGACGTTTTTCAATGGTAAAAATCAATGAATATTGTAAATGCACAAACAGTAATTTCTCCACATTGCAAGGTGCAATTCTGAAATTTTTTGCTTTTTCCTGCTCCTCTTAGCATGATAAAGAAGATTCAAAGAGAGTGAGATGCCAGCTCCTTTCATTCAGTCAGTAGCTTCAATCATTTCTGGTATATGAATAACATGATGTTTTTCAATGGCAAAAATCAATGAATATTGTAAATGCACAAACAGTAATTTCTCCGCATTGCAAGGTGCAATTCTGAAATTTTTTGCTTTTTCCTGCTCCTCTTAGCATGATAAAGAAGATTCAAAGAGAGTGAGATGCCAGCTCCTTTCATTCAGTCAGTAGCTTCAATCATTTCTGGACGTTTTTCAATGGCAAAAATCAATGAATATTGTAAATGCACAAACAGTAATTTCTCCGCATTGCAAGGTGCAATTCTGAAATTTTTTGCTTTTTCCTGCTCCTCTTAGCATGATAAAGAAGATTCAAAGAGAGTGAGATGTCAGCTCCTTTCATTCAGTCAGTAGCTTCAAACATTTCTGGTATATGAATAACATGATGTTTTTCAATGGCAAAAATCAATGAATTTTGTAAATGCACAAACAGTAATTTCTCCGCATTGCAAGGTGCAATTCTGAAATTTTTTGCTTTTTCCTGCTCCTCTTAGCATGATAAAGAAGATTCAAAGAGAGTGAGATGCCAGTTCCTTTCATTCAGTCAGTAGCTTCAATCATTTCTGGACGTTTTTCAATGGCAAAAATCAATGAATATTGTAAATGCACAAACAGTAATTTCTCCGCATTGCAAGGTGCAATTCTGAAATTTTTTGCTTTTTACTGCTCCTCTTAGCATGATAAAGAAGATTCAAAGAGAGTGAGATGCCAGCTCCTTTCATTCAGTCAGTAGCTTCAATCATTTCTGGTATATGAATAACATGATGTTTTTCAATGGCAAAAATCAATGAATATTGTAAATGCACAAACAGTAATTTCTCCGCATTGCAAGGTGCAATTCTGAAATTTTTTGCTTTTTCCTGCTCCTCTTAGCATGATAAAGAAGATTCAAAGAGAGTGAGATGCCAGCTCCTTTCATTCAGTCAGTAGCTTCAATCATTTCTGGACGTTTTTCAATGGCAAAAATCAATGAATTTTGTAAATGCACAAACAGTAATTTCTCCGCATTGCAAGGTGCAATTCTGAAATTTTTTGCTTTTTCCTGCTCCTCTTAGCATGATAAAGAAGATTCAAAGAGAGTGAGATGTCAGCTCCTTTCATTCAGTCAGTAGCTTCAAACATTTCTGGTATATGAATAACATGATGTTTTTCAATGGCAAAAATCAATGAATTTTGTAAATGCACAAACAGTAATTTCTCCGCATTGCAAGGTGCAATTCTGAAATTTTTTGCTTTTTCCTGCTCCTCTTAGCATGATAAAGAAGATTCAAAGAGAGTGAGATGCCAGTTCCTTTCATTCAGTCAGTAGCTTCAATCATTTCTGGACGTTTTTCAATGGCAAAAATCAATGAATATTGTAAATGCACAAACAGTAATTTCTCCGCATTGCAAGGTGCAATTCTGAAATTTTTTGCTTTTTCCTGCTCCTCTTAGCATGATAAAGAAGATTCAAAGAGAGTGAGATGCCAGCTCCTTTCATTCAGTCAGTAGCTTCAATCATTTCTGGTATATGAATAACATGATGTTTTTCAATGGCAAAAATCAATGAATATTGTAAATGCACAAACAGTAATTTCTCCGCATTGCAAGGTGCAATTCTGAAATTTTTTGCTTTTTCCTGCTCCTCTTAGCATGATAAAGAAGATTCAAAGAGAGTGAGATGCCAGCTCCTTTCATTCAGTCAGTAGCTGCAATCATTTCTGGACGTTTTTCAATGGCAAAAATCAATGAATTTTGTAAATGCACAAACAGTAATTTCTCCGCATTGCAAGGTGCAATTCTGAAATTTTTTGCTTTTTCCTGCTCCTCTTAGCATGATAAAGAAGATTCAAAGAGAGTGAGATGCCAGTTCCTTTCATTCAGTCAGTAGCTTCAATCATTTCTGGACGTTTTTCAATGGCAAAAATCAATGAATATTGTAAATGCACAAACAGTAATTTCTCCGCATTGCAAGGTGCAATTCTGAAATTTTTTGCTTTTTCCTGCTCCTCTTAGCATGATAAAGAAGATTCAAAGAGAGTGAGATGCCAGCTCCTTTCATTCAGTCAGTAGCTTCAATCATTTCTGGTATATGAATAACATGATGTTTTTCAATGGCAAAAATCAATGAATATTGTAAATGCAAAAACAGTAATTTCTCCGCATTGCAAGGTGCAATTCTGAAATTTTTTGCTTTTTCCTGCTCCTCTTAGCATGATAAAGAAGATTCAAAGAGAGTGAGATGCCAGCTCCTTTCATTCAGTCAGTAGCTTCAATCATTTCTGGACGTTTTTCAATGGCAAAAATCAATGAATATTGTAAATGCACAAACAGTAATTTCTCCGCATTGCAAGGTGCAATTCTGAAATTTTTTGCTTTTTCCTGCTCCTCTTAGCATGATAAACAAGATTCAAAGAGAGTGAGATGCCAGCTCCTTTCATTCAGTCAGTAGCTTCAATCATTTCTGGACGTTTTTCAATGGCAAAAATCAATGAATATTGTAAATGCACAAACAGTAATTTCTCCGCATTGCAAGGTGCAATTCTGAAATTTTTTGCTTTTTCCTGCTCCTCTTAGCATGATAAAGAATATTCAAAGAGAGTGAGATGCCAGCTCCTTTCATTCAGTCAGTAGCTTCAAACATTTCTGGTATATGAATAACATGATGTTTTTCAATGGCAAAAATCAATGAATATTGTAAATGCACAAACAGTAATTTCTCCGCATTGCAAGGTGCAAGTCTGAAATTTTTTGCTTTTTCCTGCTCCTCTTAGCATGATAAAGAAGATTCAAAGAGAGTGAGATGCCAGCTACTTTCATTCAGTCAGTAGCTTCAATCATTTCTGGACGTTTTTCAATGGTAAAAATCAATGAATATTGTAAATGCACAAACAGTAATTTCTCCACATTGCAAGGTGCAATTCTGAAATTTTTTGCTTTTTCCTGCTCCTCTTAGCATGATAAAGAAGATTCAAAGAGAGTGAGATGCCAGCTCCTTTCATTCAGTCAGTAGCTTCAAACATTTCTGGTATATGAATAACATGATGTTTTTCAATGGCAAAAATCAATGAATATTGTAAATGCACAAACAGTAATTTCTCTGCATTGCAAGGTGCAATTCTGAAATTTTTTGCTTTTTCCTGCTCCTCTTAGCATGATAAAGAAGATTCAAAGAGAGTGAGATGCCAGCTACTTTCATTCAGTCAGTAGCTTCAATCATTTCTGGACGTTTTTCAATGGTAAAAATCAATGAATATTGTAAATGCACAAACAGTAATTTCTCCACATTGCAAGGTGCAATTCTGAAATTTTTTGCTTTTTCCTGCTCCTCTTAGCATGATAAAGAAGATTCAAAGAGAGTGAGATGCCAGCTCCTTTCATTCAGTCAGTAGCTTCAAACATTTCTGGTATATGAATAACATGATGTTTTTCAATGGCAAAAATCAATGAATATTGTAAATGCACAAACAGTAATTTCTCCGCATTGCAAGGTGCAATTCTGAAATTTTTTGCTTTTTCCTGCTCCTCTTAGCATGATAAAGAATATTCAAAGAGAGTGAGATGCCAGCTCCTTTCATTCAGTCAGTAGCTTCAATCATTTCTGGATGTTTTTCAATGGCAAAAATCAATGAATATTGTAAATGCACAAACTGTAATTTCTCCGCATTGCAAGGTGCAATTCTGAAATTTTTGGCTTTTTCCTGCTCCTCTTAGCATGATAAAGAAGATTCAAAGAGAGTGAGATGCCAGCTCCTTTCATTCAGTCAGTAGCTTCAATCATTTCTGGACGTTTTTCAATGGCAAAAATCAATGAATATTGTAAATGCACAAACAGTAATTTCTCCGCATTGCAAGGTGCAATTCTGAAATTTTTTGCTTTTTCCTGCTCCTCTTAGCATGATAAAGAAGATTCAAAGAGAGTGAGATGCCAGCTCCTTTCATTCAGTCAGTACCTTCAATCATTTCTGGATGTTTTTCAATGGCAAAAATCAATGAATATTGTAAATGCACAAACAGTAATTTCTCCGCATTGCAAGGTGCAATTCTGAAGTTTTTTGCATTTTCCCGCTCCTCTTAGCATGATAAAGAAGATTCAAAGAGAGTGAGGTGCCAGCTCCTTTCATTCAGTCAGTAGCTTCAAACATTTCTGGTATATGAATAACATGTTTTTCAATGGCAAAAATCATTGAATATTGTAAATGCACAAACAGTAATTTCTCCACATTGCAAGGTGCAATTCTGAAATTTTTTGATTTTTCCTGCTCCTCTTAGCATGATAAAGAAGATTCAAAGAGAGTGAGATGCCAGCTCCTTTCATTCAGTCAGTAGCTTCAATCATTTCTGGACGTTTTTCAATGGCAAAAATCAATGAATATTGTAAATGCACAAACAGTAATTTCTCCGCATTGCAAGGTGCAATTCTGAAATTTTTTGCTTTTTCCTGCTCCTCTTAGCATGATAAAGAAGATTCAAAGAGAGTGAGATGCCAGCTCCTTTCATTCAGTCAGTAGCTTCAATCATTTCTGGACGTTTTTCAATGGCAAAAATCAATGACTATTGTAAATGCACAAACAGTAATTTCTCCGCATTGCAAGGTGCAATTCTGAAATTTTTTGCTTTTTCCTGCTCCTCTTAGCATGATAAAGAAGATTCAAAGAGAGTGAGATGCCAGCTCCTTTCATTCAGTCAGTAGCTTCAAACATTTCTGGTATATGAATAACATGATGTTTTTCAATGGCAAAAATCAATGAATATTGTAAATGCACAAACAGTAATTTCTCCGCATTGCAAGGTGCAAGTCTGAAATTTTTTGCTTTTTCCTGCTCCTCTTAGCATGATAAAGAAGATTCAAAGAGAGTGAGATGCCAGCTACTTTCATTCAGTCAGTAGCTTCAATCATTTCTGGACGTTTTTCAATGGTAAAAATCAATGAATATTGTAAATGCACAAACAGTAATTTCTCCACATTGCAAGGTGCAATTCTGAAATTTTTTGCTTTTTCCTGCTCCTCAGCATGATAAAGAAGATTCAAAGAGAGTGAGATGCCAGCTCCTTTCATTCAGTCAGTAGCTTCAAACATTTCTGGTATATGAATAACATGATGTTTTTCAATGGCAAAAATCAATGAATATTGTAAATGCACAAACAGTAATTTCTCCGCATTGCAAGGTGCAATTCTGAAATTTTTTGCTTTTTCCTGCTCCTCTTAGCATGATAAAGAAGATTCAAAGAGAGTGAGATGCCAGCTCCTTTCATTCAGTCAGTAGCTTCAAACATTTCTGGTATATGAATAACATGATGTTTTTCAATGGCAAAAATCAATGAATATTGTAAATGCACAAAGAGTAATTTCTCCGCATTGCAAGGTGCAATTCTGAAATTTTTTGCTTTTTCCTGCTCCTCTTAGCATGATAAAGAAGATTCAAAGAGAGTGAGATGCCAGCTCCTTTCATTCAGTCAGTAGCTTCAATCATTTCTGGACGTTTTTCAATGGCAAAAATCAATGAATATTGTAAATGCACAAACAGTAATTTCTCCACATTGCAAGGTGCAATTCTGAAATTTTTTGCTTTTTCCTGCTCCTCTTAGCATGATAAAGAAGATTCAAAGAGAGTGAGATGCCAGCTCCTTTCATTCAGTCAGTAGCTTCAATCATTTCTGGACGTTTTTCAATGGCAAAAATCAATGAATATTGTAAATGCACAAACAGTAATTTCTCCGCATTGCAAGGTGCAATTCTGAAATTTTTTGCTTTTTCCTGCTCCTCTTAGCATGATAAAGAAGATTCAAAGAGAGTGAGATGCCAGCTCCTTTCATTCAGTCAGTAGCTACAAACATTTCTGGTATATGAATAACATGATGTTTTTCAATGGCAAAAATCAATGAATATTGTAAATGCACAAACAGTAATTTCTCCGCATTGCAAGGTGCAATTCTGAAATTTTTTGCTTTTTCCTGCTCCTCTTAGCATGATAAAGAAGATTCAAAGAGAGTGAGATGCCAGCTCCTTTCATTCAGTCAGTAGCTTCAATCATTTCTGGACGTTTTTCAATGGCAAAAATCAATGAATATTGTAAATGCACAAACAGTAATTTCTCCGCATTGCAAGGTGCAATTCTGAAATTTTTTGCTTTTTCCTGCTCCTCTTAGCATGATAAAGAAGATTCAAAGAGAGTGAGATGCCAGCTCCTTTCATTCAGTCAGTAGCTTCAAACATTTCTGGTATATGAATAACATGATGTTTTTCAATGGCAAAAATCAATGAATATTGTAAATGCACAAAGAGTAATTTCTCCGCATTGCAAGGTGCAATTCTGAAATTTTTTGCTTTTTCCTGCTCCTCTTAGCATGATAAAGAAGATTCAAAGAGAGTGAGATGCCAGCTCCTTTCATTCAGTCAGTAGCTTCAATCATTTCTGGACGTTTTTCAATGGCAAAAATCAATGAATATTGTAAATGCACAAACAGTAATTTCTCCGCATTGCAAGGTGCAATTCTGAAATTTTTTGCTTTTTCCTGCTCCTCTTAGCATGATAAAGAAGATTCAAAGAGAGTGAGATGCCAGCTCCTTTCATTCAGTCAGTAGCTTCAATCATTTCTGGACGTTTTTCAATGGCAAAAATCAATGAATATTGTAAATGCACAAACAGTAATTTCTCCGCATTGCAAGGTGCAATTCTGAAATTTTTTGCTTTTTCCTGCTCCTCTTAGCATGATAAAGAAGATTCAAAGAGAGTGAGATGCCAGCTCCTTTCATTCAGTCAGTAGCTACAAACATTTCTGGTATATGAATAACATGATGTTTTTCAATGGCAAAAATCAATGAATATTGTAAATGCACAAACAGTAATTTCTCCGCATTGCAAGGTGCAATTCTGAAATTTTTTGCTTTTTCCTGCTCCTCTTAGCATGATAAAGAAGATTCAAAGAGAGTGAGATGCCAGCTCCTTTCATTCAGTCAGTAGCTTCAATCATTTCTGGACGTTTTTCAATGGCAAAAATCAATGAATATTGTAAATGCACAAACAGTAATTTCTCCGCATTGCAAGGTGCAATTCTGAAATTTTTTGCTCTTTCCTGCTCCTCTTAGCATGATAAAGAAGATTCAAAGAGAGTGAGATGCCAGCTCCTTTCATTCAGTCAGTAGCTTCAATCATTTCTGGACGTTTTTCAATGGCAAAAATCAATGAATATTGTAAATGCACAAACAGTAATTTCTCCGCATTGCAAGGTGCAATTCTGAAATTTTTTGCTTTTTCCTGCTCCTCTTAGCATGACAAAGAAGATTCAAAGAGAGTAAGATGCCAGCTCCTTTCATTCAGTCAGTAGCTTCAATCATTTCTGGTATATGAATAACATGATGTTTTTCAATGGCAAAAATCAATGAATATTGTAAATGCACAAACAGTAATTTCTCCGCATTGCAAGGTGCAATTCTGAAATTTTTTGCTTTTTCCTGCTCCTCTTAGCATGATAAAGAAGATTCAAAGAGAGTGAGATGCCAGCTCCTTTCATTCAGTCAGTAGCTTCAATCATTTCTGGACGTTTTTCAATGGCAAAAATCAATGAATATTGTAAATGCACAAACAGTAATTTCTCCGCATTGCAAGGTGCAATTCTGAAATTTTTTGCTTTTTCCTGCTCCTCTTAGCATGATAAAGAAGATTCAAAGAGAGTGAGATGCCAGCTCCTTTCATTCAGTCAGTAGCTTCAATCATTTCTGGACGTTTTTCAATGGCAAAAATCAATGAATATTGTAAATGCACAAACAGTAATTTCTCCGCATTGCAAGGTGCAATTCTGAAATTTTTTGCTTTTTCCTGCTCCTCTTAGCATGATAAAGAAGATTCAAAGAGAGTGAGATGCCAGCTCCTTTCATTCAGTCAGTAGCTTCAAACATTTCTGGTATATGAATAATATGATGTTTTTCAATGGCAAAAATCAATGAATATTGTAAAAGCACAAACAGTAATTTCTCCGCATTGCAAGGTGCAATTCTGAAATTTTTTGCTTTTTCCTGCTCCTCTTAGCATGATAAAGAAGATTCAAAGAGAGTGAGATGCCAGCTCCTTTCATTCAGTCAGTAGCTTCAATCATTTCTGGACGTTTTTCAATGGCAAAAATCAATGAATATTGTAAATGCACAAACAGTAATTTCTCCGCATTGCAAGGTGCAATTCTGAAATTTTTTGCTTTTTCCTGCTCCTCTTAGCATGATAAAGAAGATTCAAAGAGAGTGAGATGCCAGCTCCTTTCATTCAGTCAGTAGCTACAAACATTTCTGGTATATGAATAACATGATGTTTTTCAATGGCAAAAATCAATGAATATTGTAAATGCACAAACAGTAATTTCTCCGCATTGCAAGGTGCAATTCTGAAATTTTTTGCTTTTTCCTGCTCCTCTTAGCATGATAAAGAAGATTCAAAGAGAGTGAGATGCCAGCTCCTTTCATTCAGTCAGTAGCTTCAATCATTTCTGGACGTTTTTCAATGGCAAAAATCAATGAATATTGTAAATGCACAAACAGTAATTTCTCCGCATTGCAAGGTGCAATTCTGAAATTTTTTGCTTTTTCCTGCTCCTCTTAGCATGATAAAGAAGATTCAAAGAGAGTGAGATGCCAGCTCCTTTCATTCAGTCAGTAGCTTCAAACATTTCTGGTATATGAATAACATGATGTTTTTCAATGGCAAAAATCAATGAATATTGTAAATGCACAAAGAGTAATTTCTCCGCATTGCAAGGTGCAATTCTGAAATTTTTTGCTTTTTCCTGCTCCTCTTAGCATGATAAAGAAGATTCAAAGAGAGTGAGATGCCAGCTCCTTTCATTCAGTCAGTAGCTTCAATCATTTCTGGACGTTTTTCAATGGCAAAAATCAATGAATATTGTAAATGCACAAACAGTAATTTCTCCGCATTGCAAGGTGCAATTCTGAAATTTTTTGCTTTTTCCTGCTCCTCTTAGCATGATAAAGAAGATTCAAAGAGAGTGAGATGCCAGCTCCTTTCATTCAGTCAGTAGCTTCAATCATTTCTGGACGTTTTTCAATGGCAAAAATCAATGAATATTGTAAATGCACAAACAGTAATTTCTCCGCATTGCAAGGTGCAATTCTGAAATTTTTTGCTTTTTCCTGCTCCTCTTAGCATGATAAAGAAGATTCAAAGAGAGTGAGATGCCAGCTCCTTTCATTCAGTCAGTAGCTACAAACATTTCTGGTATATGAATAACATGATGTTTTTCAATGGCAAAAATCAATGAATATTGTAAATGCACAAACAGTAATTTCTCCGCATTGCAAGGTGCAATTCTGAAATTTTTTGCTTTTTCCTGCTCCTCTTAGCATGATAAAGAAGATTCAAAGAGAGTGAGATGCCAGCTCCTTTCATTCAGTCAGTAGCTTCAATCATTTCTGGACGTTTTTCAATGGCAAAAATCAATGAATATTGTAAATGCACAAACAGTAATTTCTCCGCATTGCAAGGTGCAATTCTGAAATTTTTTGCTTTTTCCTGCTCCTCTTAGCATGATAAAGAAGATTCAAAGAGAGTGAGATGCCAGCTCCTTTCATTCAGTCAGTAGCTTCAATCATTTCTGGACGTTTTTCAATGGCAAAAATCAATGAATATTGTAAATGCACAAACAGTAATTTCTCCGCATTGCAAGGTGCAATTCTGAAATTTTTTGCTTTTTCCTGCTCCTCTTAGCATGACAAAGAAGATTCAAAGAGAGTAAGATGCCAGCTCCTTTCATTCAGTCAGTAGCTTCAATCATTTCTGGTATATGAATAACATGATGTTTTTCAATGGCAAAAATCAATGAATATTGTAAATGCACAAACAGTAATTTCTCCGCATTGCAAGGTGCAATTCTGAAATTTTTTGCTTTTTCCTGCTCCTCTTAGCATGATAAAGAAGATTCAAAGAGAGTGAGATGCCAGCTCCTTTCATTCAGTCAGTAGCTTCAATCATTTCTGGACGTTTTTCAATGGCAAAAATCAATGAATATTGTAAATGCACAAACAGTAATTTCTCCGCATTGCAAGGTGCAATTCTGAAATTTTTTGCTTTTTCCTGCTCCTCTTAGCATGATAAAGAAGATTCAAAGAGAGTGAGATGCCAGCTCCTTTCATTCAGTCAGTAGCTTCAATCATTTCTGGACGTTTTTCAATGGCAAAAATCAATGAATATTGTAAATGCACAAACAGTAATTTCTCCGCATTGCAAGGTGCAATTCTGAAATTTTTTGCTTTTTCCTGCTCCTCTTAGCATGATAAAGAAGATTCAAAGAGAGTGAGATGCCAGCTCCTTTCATTCAGTCAGTAGCTTCAAACATTTCTGGTATATGAATAATATGATGTTTTTCAATGGCAAAAATCAATGAATATTGTAAAAGCACAAACAGTAATTTCTCCGCATTGCAAGGTGCAATTCTGAAATTTTTTGCTTTTTCCTGCTCCTCTTAGCATGATAAAGAAGATTCAAAGAGAGTGAGATGCCAGCTCCTTTCATTCAGTCAGTAGCTTCAATCATTTCTGGACGTTTTTCAATGGCAAAAATCAATGAATATTGTAAATGCACAAACAGTAATTTCTCCGCATTGCAAGGTGCAATTCTGAAATTTTTTGCTTTTTCCTGCTCCTCTTAGCATGATAAAGAAGATTCAAAGAGAGTGAGATGCCAGCTCCTTTCATTCAGTCAGTAGCTTCAATCATTTCTGGTATATGAATAACATGATGTTTTTCAATGGCAAAAATCAATGAATATTGTAAATGCACAAACAGTAATTTCTCCGCATTGCAAGTTGCAATTCTGAAATTTTTTGCTTTTTCCTGCTCCTCTTAGCATGATAAAGAAGATTCAAAGAGAGTGAGATGCCAGCTCCTTTCATTCAGTCAGTAGCTTCAATCATTTCTGGACGTTTTTCAATGGCAAAAATCAATGAATATTGTAAATGCACAAACAGTAATTTCTCCGCATTGCAAGGTGCAATTCTGAAATTTTTTGCTTTTTCCTGCTCCTCTTAGCATGATAAAGAAGATTCAAAGAGAGTGAGATGCCAGCTCCTTTCATTCAGTCAGTAGCTTCAATCATTTCTGGACGTTTTTCAATGGCAAAAATCAATGAATATTGTAAATGCACAAACAGTAATTTCTCCGCATTGCAAGGTGCAATTCTGAAATTTTTTGCTTTTTCCTGCTCCTCTTAGCATGATAAAGAAGATTCAAAGAGAGTGAGATGCCAGCTCCTTTCATTCAGTCAGTAGCTTCAAACATTTCTGGTATATGAATAACATGATGTTTTTCAATGGCAAAAATCAATGAATATTGTAAATGCACAAACAGTAATTTCTCCGCATTGCAAGGTGCAATTCTGAAATTTTTTGCTTTTTCCTGCTCCTCTTAGCATGATAAAGAAGATTCAAAGAGAGTGAGATGCCAGCTCCTTTCATTCAGTCAGTAGCTTCAATCATTTCTGGACGTTTTTCAATGGCAAAAATCAATGAATATTGTAAATGCACAAACAGTAATTTCTCCGCATTGCAAGGTGCAATTCTGAAATTTTTTGCTTTTTCCTGCTCCTCTTAGCATGATAAAGAAGATTCAAAGAGAGTGAGATGTCAGCTCCTTTCATTCAGTCAGTAGCTTCAAACATTTCTGGTATATGAATAACATGATGTTTTTCAATGGCAAAAATCAATGAATTTTGTAAATGCACAAACAGTAATTTCTCCGCATTGCAAGGTGCAATTCTGAAATTTTTTGCTTTTTCCTGCTCCTCTTAGCATGATAAAGAAGATTCAAAGAGAGTGAGATGCCAGTTCCTTTCATTCAGTCAGTAGCTTCAATCATTTCTGGACGTTTTTCAATGGCAAAAATCAATGAATATTGTAAATGCACAAACAGTAATTTCTCCGCATTGCAAGGTGCAATTCTGAAATTTTTTGCTTTTTCCTGCTCCTCTTAGCATGATAAAGAAGATTCAAAGAGAGTGAGATGCCAGCTCCTTTCATTCAGTCAGTAGCTTCAATCATTTCTGGTATATGAATAACATGATGTTTTTCAATGGCAAAAATCAATGAATATTGTAAATGCACAAACAGTAATTTCTCCGCATTGCAAGGTGCAATTCTGAATTTTTTTGCTTTTTCCTGCTCCTCTTAGCATGATAAAGAAGATTCAAAGAGAGTGAGATGCCAGCTCCTTTCATTCAGTCAGTAGCTTCAATCATTTCTGGACGTTTTTCAATGGCAAAAATCAATGAATATTGTAAATGCACAAACAGTAATTTCTCCGCATTGCAAGGTGCAATTCTGAAATTTTTTGCTTTTTCCTGCTCCTCTTAGCATGATAAACAAGATTCAAAGAGAGTGAGATGCCAGCTCCTTTCATTCAGTCAGTAGCTTCAATCATTTCTGGACGTTTTTCAATGGCAAAAATCAATGAATATTTTAAATGCACAAACAGTAATTTCTCCGCATTGCAAGGTGCAATTCTGAAATTTTTTGCTTTTTCCTGCTCCTCTTAGCATGATAAAGAAGATTCAAAGAGAGTGAGATGCCAGCTCCTTTCATTCAGTCAGTAGCTTCAAACATTTCTGGTATATGAATAACATGATGTTTTTCAATGGCAAAAATCAATGAATATTGTAAATGCACAAACAGTAATTTCTCCGCATTGCAAGGTGCAAGTCTGAAATTTTTTGCTTTTTCCTGCTCCTCTTAGCATGATAAAGAAGATTCAAAGAGAGTGAGATGCCAGCTACTTTCATTCAGTCAGTAGCTTCAATCATTTCTGGACGTTTTTCAATGGTAAAAATCAATGAATATTGTAAATGCACAAACAGTAATTTCTCCACATTGCAAGGTGCAATTCTGAAATTTTTTGCTTTTTCCTGCTCCTCTTAGCATGATAAAGAAGATTCAAAGAGAGTGAGATGCCAGCTCCTTTCATTCAGTCAGTAGCTTCAATCATTTCTGGTATATGAATAACATGATGTTTTTCAATGGCAAAAATCAATGAATATTGTAAATGCACAAACAGTAATTTCTCCGCATTGCAAGGTGCAATTCTGAAATTTTTTGCTTTTTCCTGCTCCTCTTAGCATGATAAAGAAGATTCAAAGAGAGTGAGATGCCAGCTCCTTTCATTCAGTCAGTAGCTTCAATCATTTCTGGACGTTTTTCAATGGCAAAAATCAATGAATATTGTAAATGCACAAACAGTAATTTCTCCGCATTGCAAGGTGCAATTCTGAAATTTTTTGCTTTTTCCTGCTCCTCTTAGCATGATAAAGAAGATTCAAAGAGAGTGAGATGTCAGCTCCTTTCATTCAGTCAGTAGCTTCAAACATTTCTGGTATATGAATAACATGATGTTTTTCAATGGCAAAAATCAATGAATTTTGTAAATGCACAAACAGTAATTTCTCCGCATTGCAAGGTGCAATTCTGAAATTTTTTGCTTTTTCCTGCTCCTCTTAGCATGATAAAGAAGATTCAAAGAGAGTGAGTTGCCAGTTCCTTTCATTCAGTCAGTAGCTTCAATCATTTCTGGACGTTTTTCAATGGCAAAAATCAATGAATATTGTAAATGCACAAACAGTAATTTCTCCGCATTGCAAGGTGCAATTCTGAAATTTTTTGCTTTTTCCTGCTCCTCTTAGCATGATAAAGAAGATTCAAAGAGAGTGAGATGCCAGCTCCTTTCATTCAGTCAGTAGCTTCAATCATTTCTGGTATATGAATAACATGATGTTTTTCAATGGCAAAAATCAATGAATATTGTAAATGCACAAACAGTAATTTCTCCGCATTGCAAGGTGCAATTCTGAAATTTTTTGCTTTTTCCTGCTCCTCTTAGCATGATAAAGAAGATTCAAAGAGAGTGAGATGCCAGCTCCTTTCATTCAGTCAGTAGCTTCAATCATTTCTGGACGTTTTTCAATGGCAAAAATCAATGAATATTGTAAATGCACAAACAGTAATTTCTCCGCATTGCAAGGTGCAATTCTGAAATTTTTTGCTTTTTCCTGCTCCTCTTAGCATGATAAAGAAGATTCAAAGAGAGTGAGATGCCAGCTCCTTTCATTCAGTCAGTAGCTACAAACATTTCTGGTATATGAATAACATGATGTTTTTCAATGGCAAAAATCAATGAATATTGTAAATGCACAAACAGCAATTTCTCCGCATTGCAAGGTGCAATTCTGAAATTTTTTGCTTTTTCCTGCTCCTCTTAGCATGATAAAGAAGATTCAAAGAGAGTGAGATGCCAGCTCCTTTCATTCAGTCAGTAGCTTCAATCATTTCTGGACGTTTTTCAATGGCAAAAATCAATGAATATTGTAAATGCACAAACAGTAATTTCTCCGCATTGCAAGGTGCAATTCTGAAATTTTTTGCTTTTTCCTGCTCCTCTTAGCATGATAAACAAGATTCAAAGAGAGTGAGATGCCAGCTCCTTTCATTCAGTCAGTAGCTTCAATCATTTCTGGACGTTTTTCAATGGCAAAAATCAATGAATATTGTAAATGCACAAACAGTAATTTCTCCGCATTGCAAGGTGCAATTCTGAAATTTTTTGCTTTTTCCTGCTCCTCTTAGCATGACAAAGAAGATTCAAAGAGAGTAAGATGCCAGCTCCTTTCATTCAGTCAGTAGCTTCAATCATTTCTGGTATATGAATAACATGATGTTTTTCAATGGCAAAAATCAATGAATATTGTAAATGCACAAACAGTAATTTCTCCGCATTGCAAGGTGCAATTCTGAAATTTTTTGCTTTTTCCTGCTCCTCTTAGCATGATAAAGAAGATTCAAAGAGAGTGAGATGCCAGCTCCTTTCATTCAGTCAGTAGCTTCAATCATTTCTGGACGTTTTTCAATGGCAAAAATCAATGAATATTGTAAATGCACAAACAGTAATTTCTCCGCATTGCAAGGTGCAATTCTGAAATTTTTTGCTTTTTCCTGCTCCTCTTAGCATGATAAAGAAGATTCAAAGAGAGTGAGATGCCAGCTCCTTTCATTCAGTCAGTAGCTTCAATCATTTCTGGACGTTTTTCAATGGCAAAAATCAATGAATATTGTAAATGCACAAACAGTAATTTCTCCGCATTGCAAGGTGCAATTCTGAAATTTTTTGCTTTTTCCTGCTCCTCTTAGCATGATAAAGAAGATTCAAAGAGAGTGAGATGCCAGCTCCTTTCATTCAGTCAGTAGCTTCAAACATTTCTGGTATATGAATAATATGATGTTTTTCAATGGCAAAAATCAATGAATATTGTAAAAGCACAAACAGTAATTTCTCCGCATTGCAAGGTGCAATTCTGAAATTTTTTGCTTTTTCCTGCTCCTCTTAGCATGATAAAGAAGATTCAAAGAGAGTGAGATGCCAGCTCCTTTCATTCAGTCAGTAGCTTCAATCATTTCTGGACGTTTTTCAATGGCAAAAATCAATGAATATTTTAAATGCACAAACAGTAATTTCTCCGCATTGCAAGGTGCAATTCTGAAATTTTTTGCTTTTTCCTGCTCCTCTTAGCATGATAAAGAAGATTCAAAGAGAGTGAGATGCCAGCTCCTTTCATTCAGTCAGTAGCTTCAATCATTTCTGGTATATGAATAACATGATGTTTTTCAATGGCAAAAATCAATGAATATTGTAAATGCACAAACAGTAATTTCTCCGCATTGCAAGTTGCAATTCTGAAATTTTTTGCTTTTTCCTGCTCCTCTTAGCATGATAAAGAAGATTCAAAGAGAGTGAGATGCCAGCTCCTTTCATTCAGTCAGTAGCTTCAATCATTTCTGGACGTTTTTCAATGGCAAAAATCAATGAATATTGTAAATGCACAAACAGTAATTTCTCCGCATTGCAAGGTGCAATTCTGAAATTTTTTGCTTTTTCCAGCTCCTCTTAGCATGATAAAGAAGATTCAAAGAGAGTGAGATGCCAGCTCCTTTCATTCAGTCAGTAGCTTCAATCATTTCTGGACGTTTTTCAATGGCAAAAATCAATGAATATTGTAAATGCACAAACAGTAATTTCTCCGCATTGCAAGGTGCAATTCTGAAATTTTTTGCTTTTTCCTGCTCCTCTTAGCATGATAAAGAAGATTCAAAGAGAGTGAGATGCCAGCTCCTTTCATTCAGTCAGTAGCTTCAAACATTTCTGGTATATGAATAACATGATGTTTTTCAATGGCAAAAATCAATGAATATTGTAAATGCACAAACAGTAATTTCTCCGCATTGCAAGGTGCAATTCTGAAATTTTTTGCTTTTTCCTGCTCCTCTTAGCATGATAAAGAAGATTCAAAGAGAGTGAGATGCCAGCTCCTTTCATTCAGTCAGTAGCTTCAATCATTTCTGGACGTTTTTCAATGGCAAAAATCAATGAATATTGTAAATGCACAAACAGTAATTTCTCCGCATTGCAAGGTGCAATTCTGAAATTTTTTGCTTTTTCCTGCTCCTCTTAGCATGATAAAGAAGATTCAAAGAGAGTGAGATGTCAGCTCCTTTCATTCAGTCAGTAGCTTCAAACATTTCTGGTATATGAATAACATGATGTTTTTCAATGGCAAAAATCAATGAATTTTGTAAATGCACAAACAGTAATTTCTCCGCATTGCAAGGTGCAATTCTGAAATTTTTTGCTTTTTCCTGCTCCTCTTAGCATGATAAAGAAGATTCAAAGAGAGTGAGATGCCAGTTCCTTTCATTCAGTCAGTAGCTTCAATCATTTCTGGACGTTTTTCAATGGCAAAAATCAATGAATATTGTAAATGCACAAACAGTAATTTCTCCGCATTGCAAGGTGCAATTCTGAAATTTTTTGCTTTTTCCTGCTCCTCTTAGCATGATAAAGAAGATTCAAAGAGAGTGAGATGCCAGCTCCTTTCATTCAGTCAGTAGCTTCAATCATTTCTGGTATATGAATAACATGATGTTTTTCAATGGCAAAAATCAATGAATATTGTAAATGCACAAACAGTAATTTCTCCGCATTGCAAGGTGCAATTCTGAATTTTTTTGCTTTTTCCTGCTCCTCTTAGCATGATAAAGAAGATTCAAAGAGAGTGAGATGCCAGCTCCTTTCATTCAGTCAGTAGCTTCAATCATTTCTGGACGTTTTTCAATGGCAAAAATCAATGAATATTGTAAATGCACAAACAGTAATTTCTCCGCATTGCAAGGTGCAATTCTGAAATTTTTTGCTTTTTCCTGCTCCTCTTAGCATGATAAACAAGATTCAAAGAGAGTGAGATGCCAGCTCCTTTCATTCAGTCAGTAGCTTCAATCATTTCTGGACGTTTTTCAATGGCAAAAATCAATGAATATTGTAAATGCACAAACAGTAATTTCTCCGCATTGCAAGGTGCAATTCTGAAATTTTTTGCTTTTTCCTGCTCCTCTTAGCATGATAAAGAAGATTCAAAGAGAGTGAGATGCCAGCTCCTTTCATTCAGTCAGTAGCTTCAAACATTTCTGGTATATGAATAACATGATGTTTTTCAATGGCAAAAATCAATGAATATTGTAAATGCACAAACAGTAATTTCTCCGCATTGCAAGGTGCAAGTCTGAAATTTTTTGCTTTTTCCTGCTCCTCTTAGCATGATAAAGAAGATTCAAAGAGAGTGAGATGCCAGCTACTTTCATTCAGTCAGTAGCTTCAATCATTTCTGGACGTTTTTCAATGGTAAAAATCAATGAATATTGTAAATGCACAAACAGTAATTTCTCCACATTGCAAGGTGCAATTCTGAAATTTTTTGCTTTTTCCTGCTCCTCTTAGCATGATAAAGAAGATTCAAAGAGAGTGAGATGCCAGCTCCTTTCATTCAGTCAGTAGCTTCAATCATTTCTGGTATATGAATAACATGATGTTTTTCAATGGCAAAAATCAATGAATATTGTAAATGCACAAACAGTAATTTCTCCGCATTGCAAGGTGCAATTCTGAAATTTTTTGCTTTTTCCTGCTCCTCTTAGCATGATAAAGAAGATTCAAAGAGAGTGAGATGCCAGCTCCTTTCATTCAGTCAGTAGCTTCAATCATTTCTGGACGTTTTTCAATGGCAAAAATCAATGAATATTGTAAATGCACAAACAGTAATTTCTCCGCATTGCAAGGTGCAATTCTGAAATTTTTTGCTTTTTCCTGCTCCTCTTAGCATGATAAAGAAGATTCAAAGAGAGTGAGATGTCAGCTCCTTTCATTCAGTCAGTAGCTTCAAACATTTCTGGTATATGAATAACATGATGTTTTTCAATGGCAAAAATCAATGAATTTTGTAAATGCACAAACAGTAATTTCTCCGCATTGCAAGGTGCAATTCTGAAATTTTTTGCTTTTTCCTGCTCCTCTTAGCATGATAAAGAAGATTCAAAGAGAGTGAGATGCCAGTTCCTTTCATTCAGTCAGTAGCTTCAATCATTTCTGGACGTTTTTCAATGGCAAAAATCAATGAATATTGTAAATGCACAAACAGTAATTTCTCCGCATTGCAAGGTGCAATTCTGAAATTTTTTGCTTTTTCCTGCTCCTCTTAGCATGATAAAGAAGATTCAAAGAGAGTGAGATGCCAGCTCCTTTCATTCAGTCAGTAGCTTCAATCATTTCTGGTATATGAATAACATGATGTTTTTCAATGGCAAAAATCAATGAATATTGTAAATGCACAAACAGTAATTTCTCCGCATTGCAAGGTGCAATTCTGAAATTTTTTGCTTTTTCCTGCTCCTCTTAGCATGATAAAGAAGATTCAAAGAGAGTGAGATGCCAGCTCCTTTCATTCAGTCAGTAGCTTCAATCATTTCTGGACGTTTTTCAATGGCAAAAATCAATGAATATTGTAAATGCACAAACAGTAATTTCTCCGCATTGCAAGGTGCAATTCTGAAATTTTTTGCTTTTTCCTGCTCCTCTTAGCATGATAAAGAAGATTCAAAGAGAGTGAGATGCCAGCTCCTTTCATTCAGTCAGTAGCTTCAATCATTTCTGGTATATGAATAACATGATGTTTTTCAATGGCAAAAATCAATGAATATTGTAAATGCACAAACAGTAATTTCTCCGCATTGCAAGGTGCAATTCTGAATTTTTTTGCTTTTTCCTGCTCCTCTTAGCATGATAAAGAAGATTCAAAGAGAGTGAGATGCCAGCTCCTTTCATTCAGTCAGTAGCTTCAATCATTTCTGGACGTTTTTCAATGGCAAAAATCAATGAATATTGTAAATGCACAAACAGTAATTTCTCCGCATTGCAAGGTGCAATTCTGAAATTTTTTGCTTTTTCCTGCTCCTCTTAGCATGATAAACAAGATTCAAAGAGAGTGAGATGCCAGCTCCTTTCATTCAGTCAGTAGCTTCAATCATTTCTGGACGTTTTTCAATGGCAAAAATCAATGAATATTGTAAATGCACAAACAGTAATTTCTCCGCATTGCAAGGTGCAATTCTGAAATTTTTTGCTTTTTCCTGCTCCTCTTAGCATGATAAAGAAGATTCAAAGAGAGTGAGATGCCAGCTCCTTTCATTCAGTCAGTAGCTTCAAACATTTCTGGTATATGAATAACATGATGTTTTTCAATGGCAAAAATCAATGAATATTGTAAATGCACAAACAGTAATTTCTCCGCATTGCAAGGTGCAAGTCTGAAATTTTTTGCTTTTTCCTGCTCCTCTTAGCATGATAAAGAAGATTCAAAGAGAGTGAGATGCCAGCTCCTTTCATTCAGTCAGTAGCTTCAATCATTTCTGGACGTTTTTCAATGGCAAAAATCAATGAATATTGTAAATGCACAAACAGTAATTTCTCCGCATTGCAAGGTGCAATTCTGAAATTTTTTGCTTTTTCCTGCTCCTCTTAGCATGATAAAGAAGATTCAAAGAGAGTGAGATGCCAGCTCCTTTCATTCAGTCAGTAGCTTCAATCATTTCTGGACGTTTTTCAATGGCAAAAATCAATGAATATTGTAAATGCACAAACAGTAATTTCTCCGCATTGCAAGGTGCAATTCTGAAATTTTTTGCTTTTTCCTGCTCCTCTTAGCATGATAAAGAAGATTCAAAGAGAGTGAGATGCCAGCTCCTTTCATTCAGTCAGTAGCTTCAAACATTTCTGGTATATGAATAATATGATGTTTTTCAATGGCAAAAATCAATGAATATTGTAAAAGCACAAACAGTAATTTCTCCGCATTGCAAGGTGCAATTCTGAAATTTTTTGCTTTTTCCTGCTCCTCTTAGCATGATAAAGAAGATTCAAAGAGAGTGAGATGCCAGCTCCTTTCATTCAGTCAGTAGCTTCAATCATTTCTGGACGTTTTTCAATGGCAAAAATCAATGAATATTTTAAATGCACAAACAGTAATTTCTCCGCATTGCAAGGTGCAATTCTGAAATTTTTTGCTTTTTCCTGCTCCTCTTAGCATGATAAAGAAGATTCAAAGAGAGTGAGATGCCAGCTCCTTTCATTCAGTCAGTAGCTTCAATCATTTCTGGTATATGAATAACATGATGTTTTTCAATGGCAAAAATCAATGAATATTGTAAATGCACAAACAGTAATTTCTCCGCATTGCAAGTTGCAATTCTGAAATTTTTTGCTTTTTCCTGCTCCTCTTAGCATGATAAAGAAGATTCAAAGAGAGTGAGATGCCAGCTCCTTTCATTCAGTCAGTAGCTTCAATCATTTCTGGACGTTTTTCAATGGCAAAAATCAATGAATATTGTAAATGCACAAACAGTAATTTCTCCGCATTGCAAGGTGCAATTCTGAAATTTTTTGCTTTTTCCAGCTCCTCTTAGCATGATAAAGAAGATTCAAAGAGAGTGAGATGCCAGCTCCTTTCATTCAGTCAGTAGCTTCAATCATTTCTGGACGTTTTTCAATGGCAAAAATCAATGAATATTGTAAATGCACAAACAGTAATTTCTCCGCATTGCAAGGTGCAATTCTGAAATTTTTTGCTTTTTCCTGCTCCTCTTAGCATGATAAAGAAGATTCAAAGAGAGTGAGATGCCAGCTCCTTTCATTCAGTCAGTAGCTTCAAACATTTCTGGTATATGAATAACATGATGTTTTTCAATGGCAAAAATCAATGAATATTGTAAATGCACAAACAGTAATTTCTCCGCATTGCAAGGTGCAATTCTGAAATTTTTTGCTTTTTCCTGCTCCTCTTAGCATGATAAAGAAGATTCAAAGAGAGTGAGATGCCAGTTCCTTTCATTCAGTCAGTAGCTTCAATCATTTCTGGACGTTTTTCAATGGCAAAAATCAATGAATATTGTAAATGCACAAACAGTAATTTCTCCGCATTGCAAGGTGCAATTCTGAAATTTTTTGCTTTTTCCTGCTCCTCTTAGCATGATAAAGAAGATTCAAAGAGAGTGAGATGCCAGCTCCTTTCATTCAGTCAGTAGCTTCAATCATTTCTGGTATATGAATAACATGATGTTTTTCAATGGCAAAAATCAATGAATATTGTAAATGCACAAACAGTAATTTCTCCGCATTGCAAGGTGCAATTCTGAATTTTTTTGCTTTTTCCTGCTCCTCTTAGCATGATAAAGAAGATTCAAAGAGAGTGAGATGCCAGCTCCTTTCATTCAGTCAGTAGCTTCAATCATTTCTGGACGTTTTTCAATGGCAAAAATCAATGAATATTGTAAATGCACAAACAGTAATTTCTCCGCATTGCAAGGTGCAATTCTGAAATTTTTTGCTTTTTCCTGCTCCTCTTAGCATGATAAACAAGATTCAAAGAGAGTGAGATGCCAGCTCCTTTCATTCAGTCAGTAGCTTCAATCATTTCTGGACGTTTTTCAATGGCAAAAATCAATGAATATTGTAAATGCACAAACAGTAATTTCTCCGCATTGCAAGGTGCAATTCTGAAATTTTTTGCTTTTTCCTGCTCCTCTTAGCATGATAAAGAAGATTCAAAGAGAGTGAGATGCCAGCTCCTTTCATTCAGTCAGTAGCTTCAAACATTTCTGGTATATGAATAACATGATGTTTTTCAATGGCAAAAATCAATGAATATTGTAAATGCACAAACAGTAATTTCTCCGCATTGCAAGGTGCAAGTCTGAAATTTTTTGCTTTTTCCTGCTCCTCTTAGCATGATAAAGAAGATTCAAAGAGAGTGAGATGCCAGCTACTTTCATTCAGTCAGTAGCTTCAATCATTTCTGGACGTTTTTCAATGGTAAAAATCAATGAATATTGTAAATGCACAAACAGTAATTTCTCCACATTGCAAGGTGCAATTCTGAAATTTTTTGCTTTTT